>NC_048299.1:87785375-87831513 GCF_013100865.1 Trachemys scripta elegans
AAAAAGAACAGGAGTACTTGTGGCACCTTAGAGACTAACAAATTTATTTCAGCATAAGCTTTCGTGGGCTACAGCTCACTTCTTCAGATGCATCAGAGCTGTAGCCCACAAAAGCTTATGCTGAAATAAATATGTTAGTCTCTAAGGTGCCACAAGTACTCCTGTTCTTTTTGCGGATACAGACTAACACGGCTGCTATCTTGAAACCTGTCATTATTATTTAAGTATATCATTTTCATACTTACTTTCCAAAGTAAATTACTTTCAATTTTTAATGACATATTTACATTAATGTATAATTAACTATGTATTTCTGATACTTGGTGCTTGTGTGGTTTAGAAAATAAATTATGGTAGACATTTCATTGTTAACATGTCTCAAAACATATTAAAATGTAATTAAATACCATACTGCAAAATCAGTTTTTCATCCACATTAAAAACATCCTACACATGATTGCTTTTCGAATTACAAGTGAGCCATAAAACCAATTTTATAATGAATATGTAAGAAAGAAAGAGGAAGCGAGGCAGTGTGTGTGAGTGAATAGAAATGACCCACCCTGACAGCCTGTAGGGTTGCCAACCCTCCAGATTGTCCTGGAGTCTTCAGGAATTAAAGATTAATCTTAAATTTAAGATTATGTCAGGATGAAATCTCCAGGAATATGTCCAACCAAAAGTGGCCACACTAGCCTCAACACGCTTACTCACTCCCACCTTACCAAATGCACCTCCTTACAGATCACTTGAATTAAAACCATTAAGGGGAGAATGAGCTGTGAGACATACTAAAAAGGTAAACACTCTCAATTTTTTGTTTCCATTATACAAGCTAACACATGGGACTGCCATTGTCCTGAATGTGAGTAATTTAAATGAGTGAATTAGAAATGGGAAGAGTACTTGAGATGAGTATGTGAAAGAAAACAATTAAATCCACCTGCTGGTATTTCTTGTTCTGTCTTTTCCCTTTGTAGAATTTCAACAGCAAAGCATTGCATTTTATTTCCTTTCAAAAATTTGTCAAGCTAAATTTATGCTGTCACCACCATCCATCTCTCCCCCAGTCTCCATAAATAACCAACTCTTGGTTGCCTTGTCATTCCTGCACGCTAGGCTCAAACTAGAACATTAAAAAAGCAGTAACTTCATGGCTGACAATTACACACTTATTTTTCAAATGGCAGAAGTGTGAAGAAAAGTCACCAGCCATACTGTCCACCCAGTTTGAGCTCTGTTGCCATAGCATTCTACTACCCTGGGATCTAACAACATGTATGTCCAGGTTGGCACTTTCCACCCTCTTTCTAAGAGGAACAGGTAGATGAGAATATGTCACGCTGCTCTGGCTCCCCATTCAGTCCTGGATCCATCCAAAGTCCTGGTCCGCAACTTCAAAGCCTTCAATAAGTTAGGCCCAACAACGTAAAAGGACAACCTCTTCTTCTGCACCATTTAAAGAATACTATGATTAGAAGTTGTAATGCAGCTGATGATAGGCAGAAGAAAGCTTGCAGGAGTTAAAGCTATTTTTGATAAAGGGCACCCAGTCATGGAACTCTCTCCCACAGAAAATTGGGATTTATCCTGTTTACATGTGCTGCCTCCTTTAGAGCAAACCGCAAGGCACATCTGATTGAACAAGCAAACCTTTCAGCAATAAAGGCAGCATTATTCTGAGCAGTGAGCTCTCTTCCTAAGTATCTGCCCTGAAGAAAAACCACCTATAGAAATCAGCCCCAGTGAGTGTGAAGAGAATATAGTTTTTTCAGGATGACATTAAAGTTCTGGCATTTGGCACCTACATGCCAATGTGACACTGTGTGCCTCAAAGTAAAACCCTGGAACCACCATATTCACTACTGTGATATGATTATATGATTTGTACAATGCATGCCTTGTGAGGTATCGTTTGAGAAGTCTTGATCTGTTGAACATTAAAATCCTGTTGAATTGTATGTACTATCATTGTATGTGCAGTCAGGAATTATTGCAATATGTATTACTGAAAGATGTTGTGAGGTTGGGAGACGCCCACAGCCAACCTTTCAGTGGCAACCAGCCAGACATGTCCTGATGTCCCATTAAAAGGGAATCTACACTACCAACGGCCATCCCAGAGACTTCTCAGAGAAAGCATGCAGGCAATGGAGATTGTCTGACCAAAGGGAGCAGCCTGACCCCCATGCCACAGCAAGGATCTTTCTAGCAGCTAGGAGAAAGTATAAAAGAGGGGAAGTGACATCATCACTTGGCCTCTCTACCCCACACCCACATCTTGACACCTGGAGGAATGTCTGGAAGAAAAAGACTGAACTGGGTAAGAGGGGTCCCAGGTTGTAAAGGGAATCTAGTCTGTGTACTGAGAAACTGTAACCTGCTTGTATAATCTGTCAGGGTGAAAAAAGCTGTTCAATTCAACTCTTGCTTAGACTAAAAGTTTAGGATTTAGAAAGTGTGTTTACTTTTTATTTTCTTGAGATAACCATATCTGACCTTAATGCCTACCACTTATAATCACTTAAAAATCTATCTTTCTGTAGTTAATAAATCTGTTTTATATTTTACCTCAAACAGCGTGTTTTGGTTAAAGTGCTTGGGAAATCTCAGCTCAGGTTAACAAGGGCTGTTGCACATCCACTATCCTTTTGTTGGAGTGGTGAACTAGATAATGTGCTTACACTGGCCAGGCTTCTGACCAGTGCAAGATGGTACAGTTCTGGGGTGCAAGGCTGGGGAGCTGGGGGGAATTGGCTGGAGCCTCTTTATTGATGGTTCATGCGTGACTGGGAAATTATTCATGTAACTCAGTTTGGTGTGTCCCTGCCTGTGGATGTCTCAGTAAGCGCAGTGCCTGTCAGAGGTTTGTAGCTTGACATCAGCATTACAGTGTCAGAGGCAGCCCAGGTTGGTAAATTTGAAGGGCTCAGCAGTCCCACAGCGCAGGTTGCATCCCGGGGACCCCGTCACAGGGGTAAATAGTGCACTAGAAATACATGGAGAAAGGGAGGGTAAAAAGATGCACATTTGATGCGTTGGTTACCCGTCTGCATCACAGTATATATGGCAAATCTTTAGCATTTATATAGCACTTTTTATCACCAATAAGCTTTGTAAATTTACATTTAGAGCTGGTCAAAAACATTTGAATTTCAAAATTTGTCAATGAGAAAAGTGGCAACATTTTCATGAAAATTTTAGGGAAAATTTCTTATTTTTTGACCAGCTCTAGTTATGCTACAGTTCTGACCAGCCATCTCTCATCTCAAATTTAATTTTAAAAAACTTTCTTGAGACTCTTTCCTGGCCACCAGGTATTTCTCCCCTCCTTTCTTCATGTCTTCATGCCTTAGCCAACACTTACTGGATCTATTTTATACTGTTCTAGTTAGCATAGAAGTCTAATGTTCCAAATGAACTGGAAACTTTGAATTTTCACTGTGTTCGGTGTAAAATATGGGCTGGACCCTTTGGGGCTGTCTCTGCTTCCAAAGTGAGGACAGAGAGGATAGTCCCTGGTCATTACAAGGAGAAGTGACTGCACAGTCACTCTTTTTAACCTTAAATTCTATTAAAAATTCAGATGAAAAGTCAGATTTTTTTTTTGCCAGTTCATTCATTTGTTGAGAAAATTACCTTTTTTTGCTAGATTTTCCAGAGCTGTGAATATTTTCTCTGCTATAGATACATGCACCACTGTGCAGCAGGTTACAGCCAGTCTGTGTTTTTGGAAATATTAAACTTCAGACCTTTCCATCAACACACAGTTTGAAAATAGCTTGCTGGGGGCCAAAAACAGTGACATCAGCATTTAGGCCTCTCAAATACTGGCTTCATCAAATCTGCATTCTTTTTTAAAAGTTTGATATTAAGATTTGAATTTTAAATAAATAATGGCAATTAAAGTGCAAATGTCACACTGGCTCAAATAATAAATACATTAAATTAAATGAAAAAAAAAATTTCTTTGTCTGTTGTTGAAGGTGTCCAGACATATCCCTTAACAAAACTTAAAACAATCATAAGTAAGCAACTTGCAGAAATTAGTCAAAGAAAAACCAATCGCATAAATCTGTTTCCACAGAGAATTTTAAAGGGGAAAAATGTGTAGCTTTGAACAATATTAGAAAGGCTAACCATGGCATAAAGACCTAAGGGGTTCCATTCTCCTATTGAGCCATAAAACCCATGAGCTTTAATGGAATTACATAAGTAAACTCCCTCACACTCATCAATATAACACTCATCAGAGGACAAAGTACACGATTAAGAAATGCAGCTCCTCGGGTTTGCTTGCACTTCTTCGATGTGAACAACTTTTCCAGAACATTAATGTACAAAAGGCTCAAACATAAAGGCTTTGGGTTTGCATTCATTTTGTCCAGTTTCTGGGCAAAGTTAACTACTGAAGTTGATATTTTAATTCAGCAATATGGTTCAGATACGTGGAAAACGCGTATCTTTGGTAATTTCAAAAGAGGAAACAGTTTCCAGGATAGATCTTCTCGTGGGTTATAATCATGCCAGGTGCACACATAATGTAGACATTCAAAGCATACAAAGGCTTGTAAACAGCAGAGTCTAGAAGCTATTTATTATTATGTAAATACTTTTCAAATAACTTGATGAATAGATAATCAACTAGCCTAAATTTCAGCCTTTTCATCTGGGTTTTACGAATTCAAGGTGATCTAATGAAGATGCATAAGTCAAAATTTCTCTTACATACAAGAAGTTTCAGAAACCTCAGAAAAATGGCCATCCTGTCTCTATGACATTTATAATCCAGATATAGGGCAAGGGCATAGGGTACACATTAGACATGTAGGTCAACGGCTCATCACAAAACATCTTAGCTAAGAAACCACAGTTCCAGTTGCACAGTTTAATCTTAACATGACTTCTCCCTTCTTTAAAAAAAAAAATGAAATAAAGGACAAAAATCAACTCTGGATTTGAACCAGAGCAACCTGATTTACTATGCAGTGCTTGGGAGGCAGTGTGCTTTTAGAAATGGTTCAAAAGGTTGGGGTGGATCTGTGAATAAAACATTGAGGTGGTGGGGTAGGGGGAGGAGCAATACTCAAAATGATTTTTACTCACTTTGGGGTAAAGAAAAGGTATGTATTCTACTTTCTAATTATACATAAGAACGTAAGCTTAGTGAAACAATCTCTTGAGGCAATGCTAAGAAAGCCAGTAAGCGAAGCTTTGTCCCTTATCACGCAATCATCACCAAACTCATAGGCTCATAGACTTTAAGGCCAGAAGGGAACATCATGATCATCTAGTCTGACCTCCTGCACAGAACCTCAACCACCTACTCCTGTAATAGACCCCTAACTTCTGGATGGGTTACCGAAGTCCTCAAATCATGATTTAAAGACTTCGAGTTACAGAGAATCCACAATTTACACTAATTTAAAGTTGCAAGTGACCCATGCTCCATGCTGCAGAGGAAGATGAAAAACCCGCAGCATCTCTGCCAATCTGGCCCTGGGCAAAATTCCTTCTCAATCCCAAATATGGTGATTAGTTAAACCCTGAGCATGTGGGCAAGACGCACCAGCCAGATACCTGGGAAAGAATTCTCTGTAGTAATTCAGAGCCCTCCCCATCTAGTGTCCCACCGGAAATATTTGCTGCTAGCAGTTGCAAATCAGCTACATGCCAGTTTCATCATACCATCCTATCGCAACATCGGTATTCATCCAGAATTCATTTAGACTATGGGTTTTCTCAGAAGCTGGCTTACTGCCACAGTAAGTCCTATGGCTTGTGTTATATAAAAGGTCAGACTAGAAGATCACAATGGTCCCTTTTGGCCTTGGAATCTATGAATCTATAAAAAGTACAGTCCCCCAAAAGACAAAATTTCTTCATCCCTTATGTACAGTGATTTTACTCAGCAGAGTTACTCCGAATTCATACTGATGTGAAAACAGAATATTTTTTAAAAAAATAGAAAGGAATTCATTTAATATTTGACCAGTACAATAATTGCATGTTAATTCTCATTATCTTTTATACATTCAGAAAAATGTCAGACTCACCATTTTTACATAATACAAATGTGAGCCATTGTTTGGTAATGAATGTAGCTTATTGTCCTAATGGAAACAGGGCATTTCTGGCTCCATATATGCATGTACTACCAACTGTCCTGTGCATTCTTCACATTATTTCCTTGGGAAGTTGAGTGTATAATGTTTGTCCATCTAAACTCGCTGTGTATTACAGTAAGTTAATGTCTTCCTAGGTTAATCACTATTCAGCCTGTGTACTTATTAAATATGTTGCCATAGGCACTGTAATTGCAGAATTGGGAGATGAGCTCTCACTTCTCTGGAGCTGGAAAATGATTATTTTTATGTTTGAGAAACAAGATGGGTGAGGTAATCTCTTTTATTTGGCATACACTTGTCCAATGCAAATGAGGTTAGAAGGATAAAGAAACATTGTGTCTTCTATCTCTTCTAGAATTTCATTGCAGAAACATAGTCATTGTGTACAGTTTACTTTATTGATATACGTGAATTAATTGCAGAGTTTGGGATAAAATACAACATGGTTTTACAAAAGGTAGATCGTGCCAGACCAACCTAATCTCCTTTGAGGAGATAACTGATTTTTTAGACAAAGGAAATGCAGCAGATCTAATCTACCCGGATTTCAGTAAGGCATTTGATTCGTTCCACATGGGAAATCATTAGTTAAATTGGAGAAGATGGGGATTAATATGAGAAATGAAAGACGGATAAGGACCTGGTTAAAGGGGAGATTACAGTGGATCATAATGAAAGATGAACTGTCAAGCTGGAGGGAGGTTACTAGTGGAGTTTCTAAGGGATTGGTCTTGGGACATATTTTATTTAACATTTTTATTAATGACCTTGGCACAAAAAGTGAGAGTGCGTTAATAAAATTTGCAGATGACACAAATTTGGGAGGAATTGCCAATATGGAGGAGGACCAAAATATCATACAAGAAGATCTGGATGACCTTGAAAACTGGAGTAACAGAAATGGGATGAAAATTGAAAGTGCACTTAGGGACTAACAATAAGAATCTTTGCTGTAAGATGGTGATTTATCAGTTGGATGGAAGTGATGAAAATCATGGGAGGAGAAAGACTTAGGAGTATTGGTTGATCACAGGATGACTGTGAGCTGCCAGTGTGATGTGGCCATGAAAAAGGGTAATGCAGTCCTAGGATGCATCAGGTCAAGTATTTCCAGTATAGACAGGGAAGTGTTAGTACCATTATACAAGGCACTCATGAGACCTCATCTGGAATACTGTGTGCAATTCTGGTCTCCCATGTTTCAGAAGGATGAATTCAAACTGGAACAGGTGCAGAGAAGGGCTACTAGGATGATCAGGAATGGAAAACCTACCTTACGAGAGGAGACTCAAAGAGCTTGGCTTGTTTAGCCTTAGCAAAAGAAGGCTGAGAGGAGATATGATTTCTCTCTATAGATAATCAGAGGGATAAATACCAGGCAGGGAGAGGAGTTATTTAAGTTAAGTGCCAATGTGGACACAAGAAAAAGTAGTATAAACTGGCCATCAATAAGTTTAGGCTTGAAATTAGACAACAGTTTCTAACCATCAGATGACTGAAATTCTGGAACAGCCCTCCAAGGGGAATAGCGAGGACAAAAAAACCTGACTGGCTTCAAGAATGAGATTGATACGTTTATGGAGGGGATCATGAAAAGCATCCAGTCCTTGGGAAAGCTGGGGCCCCAGCCCCATCAATGGTCTTAAAGATCAAATCAAGGACCATAAACTGGATTTAGCGATAGACAGGTAGTCACAGTTCAGTGAGTCGAGCAACAGGGTGATGTGTTCTTGCCATCCTGTGTTAGCTGGAAGATGGCTGCTGCATACTGTACCATCTGAAGATTCTTTGTGTCATTCACTTTTATCCCCGGCCACAATATTGTGCAGTAGTCAGGTTTGGAAGTAACAAACATACAGATCACAGTGGTCAGGACTACACCAAACACTATAGATGGTAGAAGTCACTTCTGCCTACTGATAACATCCTCGAATAATCCAGGAGGACTGCTTTGATGACTGTAGAATAGATGGTCTCAACTGAGAACAAAGCCAGGATTTGGCTAGTTATTCACAACAATTACCTCTTCCCACAAGCACTGCCTCTAATTTATCTGGATTAAGTTTCAACAATCTATTCTTCATCTGGGTGCTTAATTTCACTCAAGCACTGAGAAAGCCGGGTAATGGTTTTTTGGCATGAAGATGAAGGAGGAAAGGTGACTAATCTGTATCCTGTTGGCACTGGAGTCTATGATGATTCATGATCTCACATTGGGGTTTAACATACATGTTGAAATGGACAGGAGACAGTTCTCATAAGATTCCACAGGCAAGTACTCACGAGACAGAAGAACAATTTCCCATCTTAACCTCTGATTTTTTCCTGCACAGTGTTGCCAAGGCACCTCAGTACTAGCCTGCATCAGTTCTACTGTTGCAATTCCAAATTTCTCCTGAGACTGCTAATCATGTTGTGTCCAACTGTGATGGTTTTGTATCATGGACCAATATCTAGTAAGGATCACAAACTCATTTTCTCTTATTTCCTAAACAGAAAAGGATGTCTAACCCTACATTTTATCTATGCATATGTTCATTAAGGCAGATCCTTAACAGATCCAGCAATGGAGCTATTACAATTTACAGAAGCCGAAGATTTAACCCATTGTTGTGAGGAGTTTGAGCTTGCTTTCTTTGAAAACGTGTCCCTCACACCTCCAATTTAGATTAAAAAAAAAAGAACAGAGTAACCAACGCAGTAAAAATACCAAGCAAGGGTAGAAATCTCCACTCAATCTTATGTCACTACGCAAAATCATCTTCCACATTGTTTTAAAATTAAATACTGTGAATGCTACTTGAAACTAGATTGGGAGGAAAATGTTAGTTCGCTGGAACATCAGTCAACAAGCCCCTAATTAGAATGAAACCATTATTAATGGCATCACATTGTGTTATATTTTTACAAGATGCATTTTTCTTTTGTCTCTGATGAGACACAGGCTGGTATTTTATCCCTCTGAGGAAGCTTGTGACAGAAGAAGTGAGATTTCAAGAGCGAGAGAGAGAGAGAGAGAAGAGTCTGACTTCAGGGATGGCTCATGATTATCTAGGTTACATTAAAATAACATATTTATACAGTGTGAGAGAAATATCTAAAGAAACTAATTGAGATGTTTTCAGGAACAGTATGATACATGTAGACTAAAAATAAATATTTATTTTTATCTTCGGTACATCATACTTGAGTCATTTCAAAGTTTATGGCCATCACAGCATCTAACTAGCCACAGAAGCTGTCATGTGCTGTCTGAGCTGAAGAAACTTTGGAAGACATGATGTTTTAACAAGCATGAGCAAACCAACATGAAGTGGGCTAAAAAGAAGGGATTGCCTGGGTATAAAAGCCAGATGAATGTTATTTTATTGTTGGGCAGTCTAACATATCATGATGAGAAAGAACAGCTTTGGATAAAATAAAAAAACCTTTTATTAAAGGATAAATGTAAGAATTTCTGTTACCTATTTACTGTACAGAAAATTGAAAATCACTGGAGCATAGGAAAAGTCTGCCAGGAAATGAACAGCAATCGTCCTTTAGTCCAGTAGTGTGTTATCATAGATTGCATAGAAATTTCTTCTTGATATTCTTAATGAATTGTGTCCTGGCACAGGAGGATTAACTACTTTAACGGCAGATGCTATCCTTACTTATAGAAATGTCAACTACTTTTAAATATCTTACTAATCTATTTGCATACTAAGCTATTTGCATAGTCCAGTCTTTTCAGTCTCTCCTCACATAGAAAGCGCTCTCCAATTTCCCAGATGACTAATTCTTTCTGATTTGACCATTTCTATTTTTACTAAATCTATTTGAGATAGAGGGATGAAAAGTAAACTCAGAATTTAAAGTAAGGATGTACCATTGATTTATGTTTTTCTATGTTAAAACTATTTTTCTCTGTGGGTGAAAGACTCATTAAAACAACAGGAGATGCTAATATAAGCCTCCATCCAGCAAAGCATTTAAACATGTGCTTAACTTAAAATACAGTAAGTAGTCTGACTGAAGACAATGGAACTACTCACATGTTTAAACTTTAGCTAATGCTTATGTGCTTTGCTGTACTGAAGCTTAACTGATTGCAGGAGAAATCATGAAACTGACTATACACAAATTGCTGAAATGCACAAAGTAAACAAACCTGAAAAATTATTTTAAATAAATCTTTCAATGAGAGTAATATTGGATGTCAGTTACTGAAACACATTCAGGGAGATGAGATTTTTAACTTTATGGTCCCTTTAAAAAAATGTTCCCAATTATTATGTTTACAAAGAAAAGCTTACATTAATAGTCTGGTGGTGGAATGTCTGACCCTGAAGTCAGAGCTGAACAAGAAATTCAGACTGTTCTGCAAAATCCTAATGATCTTTTATCAGACCAACTTCTGATAAAGCTTTCAAGCCACACAGAGCTCTTGTCTCTCTCACCTACAGAAATTGTTCCAATAGAAGATAATATCTCAACCACCTTGTCTATCTAATATCCTGGGACTGATACGGCTACAACTACACTGCATTAAACCTAATGGTGACAGTTTAAATGTTATGCCTATTTTATTGCTGTTCTTTTCTAGGTCATATCCAGCTACTGTGGGATTGTGGACAGAGTTTGCACTTGTGGGCAAGGACTAGAGTGGAATATTAGGTTTCCGTACTCCAAAAGTCCACAAAAACAACAAGGAGTCTGGTGGCACCTTAAAGACTAACAAAGACTTCTGTTAGTCTTTAAGGTGCCACCAGACTCCTTGTTGTTTTTGTAGATACAGACTAACACGGCTACCCCCTGATACTTGACACCATGCAAGGCACTAAATTTAGCCGTATGGAGTGGAAATCCATCAACCTCAACAAAAAACTTGCACAGATACAGACAGACATCATCTTCCTCTCTGTTAGTCTTTAAGGTGCCACCAGACTCCTTGTTGTTTTTGTAGAAACAGACTAACACGGCTACCCCCTGATACTTGACTCCAAAAGTCCAGCCTCTCCCTATTATTTTACAAAATCCTTTGAATTTCCTCATGCTTTTTTTCTTGCCCCCTTCCTGTCTCAGTGGCCTGGACTCTTGTGTACCACAGGGACAGGCTCTTTCAAATTACCCAATATAGATTAGGTAGCGTAGATATGCTCTTCCAGGCTTCTGGCCTAAAGAAAACATAGAGTTCCACCTTGCACTTGCTCATTTATTATTAGTCTTTTTGACTCCCCGCCACCTTCCAATTTCATCTTTCATGTTCTTAATCTCCATCTCTGCTTGCCAAAGAAAAATGGTGAACAGGCA
This sequence comes from Trachemys scripta elegans, assembly GCF_013100865.1. NCBI lineage: Eukaryota > Metazoa > Chordata > Testudines > Emydidae > Trachemys > Trachemys scripta. The sequence continues at coordinate 87,796,796 of NC_048299.1, forward strand.
CATAGCTCTCAGCAGGAGCTGCAGCAACGTTCAGAACAAAAGCTGACAGCTGTGCTTTTCTACACTGAGCACATTGGGTAAATCAATACCCCAGCAGCCCTGCTGCCATCTGTGGAGTTTCTGGAGCAGACGGGTTATTTATAGAAACTTGTTTGCGCAAAGCCAATATTTACCTGTCGGTACTGTCGAATTTTGCAATCCATCTTTGCCATTTTCATGGCATTACTGCTTTTCATGTCAATTGTGGACTTTTTTCTAAAGAAAATACTGTTGCATTTTTTAAATATGTCCCCTCCCCACAAGGGCTGGTTATATTAATTGTACAGTACAAGTGCATCTGGCTTGCATAGGGCCTTTGGGATCCGCCAACGTTGCTGTGAAGTTAAAGGGCGGTCAAAGTTAAAGAGTCTAATTCAGTCTTCTTGTTTCTGCAGCAGCAGTTCCACAACATTCCCCTGCCAAGGCCAGGCTGAGATTTTATGTGAAAACCAGGAGAGGCTGCTCTGCTGAAAATCTGGCTGGTACTGTTACTACCATGTATGCAGCCATTATCTTCTGCATAAGCAAAGGGGAAACTTTCTTGGGAAAAACTTCCACATTTGTCCTTAGACAAAATCTACAGCTGTTAAGTTGCAGGAGTGAAATGAGTTGGTGATCTCAGTCCAGTTCCTCACAGATAGGTGTCTACATCACAAAACCACGCAACTGTCCCCTGAGCAAGCAGCTCCAGCAGCAAGACCTAGGACTAAGTGGACATGGAGAAGGAACTAATATCTCATCCCTGTAAGTAGCCCATTAAGGTCAGGGTTGAGGCAAACTGATGGGGCAGCGAAGCTTGCTTGGATGTTCCCTGTACTGTCTGCTCTGTGGATATCCAAAGGACTTCATTTCCCAGAGCCTTTTGTGCTCTCTGAATTCCCTTATTTTTTTTTATTATTATTTTTTTGGGTAAATCAGAGATGAAGATAAATGGCAATCAGTATGCAACAGTTTACTTTTGATTGCGTTATGTTTCCAGTTATATTCAGCATAAATGCTGTCATCAGTGCTGTAGTAGCTAAGGTTTTAAAACCAGTTCCTGAAAGGACTTCAGTTTCAAATTCAAATGAGTTACCAGAAGCCTGAAGGTAAGCATTCTGCACGATCACCTGTTCACAATCTTTACATATACCGTGAGCTCACAGACTGGGGCTGGATTAAGAAGGGGAGGGTTTAAGATCAATGAAGCATTAAGGAGCAATAGCAGCATTTTTCAATAAACAGTTTAAAGAAGTGACTGTCAAGTCAGTGACCTCTGGAGCAAATACTAATGTAAATAGGACATTATACATATATTGCAGTGTAAGATATATGTAAATGACAGGAGGTAACAGGTAAACAGGGACAGTAGAAAACCACAATAAGGTCTTTCAGGAGGGTTCTTTGTTTTTGTTTTAATATTAATTATAATAAATTATTTTACTTAGACCAGGGGTTCTCAAACTGGGGGTCAGTACCCCTCAGGGGGTCGTGAAGTTATTACATGGGCAGTCGTGAGCTATCAGCCTCCACCGCAAACCCCGCTTCACCTCCAGCATTTATAATGGTGTTAAATATATTAAAAAGTGTTTTTCATTTATAATGGAGGGGGTCACACTCAGAGGCTTGTGATGTGGAAGGGGTCATCAGTACAAAAGTTTGAGAACCACTGACTTAGACCAATGCTTAATGGGGAGGGAAAGAAGGAGAGGTGGAACAAGGATACTTCTCTCCCTCATTACATAATTTTCTCCTCCGCCATGATTCTCAGAAGGGACCCACTCGTGTAGAATGGTTTCGGATTGCTTTTGAATATTGTTTAAAAAGCAAGTCAAAGCCACAACAGAGTATTTTCTGCTCTTAGACAAGGTCTATAAATTGCCCCAGGATAGATGTTAGAGCGCTCACAAGCAGGGCCGGCTCCAGGCACCAGCCAAGCAAGCTGGTGCTTGGAGCGGCAGATTGACCGAGGCGGCATCTGCCCAATCCTAGAGTGGCACGGCCGTTTTTTTTGTTTGTTTTGTTTTGTTTTGTTTTGTTTTGCTTGTTTCGCTCTGGCCGCCCTGTAGGGGGCGGTGGCACGGAGGACAGGAGCGCCCTGCAGAAAGCCCGGCAGGGCAGCCCTTGTCCTTCCCTCCCCGCTGACCGGAGTGGAGCCCTGCCGGCAGGCGGCGCAGCATGGCGGTAGGGGGCCGCGTGGCCGAGCCCCGCTGTAGCCCTGGTTGCCCCCCTTTTCTCTCGCCAGCTCCCTCTCCTTCCCCCGTAGCCGGTCCCCCTGCACCCGCGCTCCGGCCGCGCCGCAGGTGGTTTTTTTGTCTGTTTGGTTTTTTTGCTTTGCCATTCTGGCTGCCCCGTTTAATTTTTATTTATTTATTTATTTATTGCTTGGGGCGGCCAAAAAGCCAAAGCTGGCCCTGCTCACAAGAAAGCCACTTCTCAAAGAAATGGAACTGTGTACATGACTTTTATCTGTTGTGTGAAGTGGGTATGTGGCATGTCAGTACCTGCCTCTCGTAACAAAGCAGAGATGTCGAATTATGAAAGATGCCATTTCTAGCACAAAAATTATACAGCACAAGAACTCCTTTTCCTCCTTGCCATCTCTCTAGTCTCCTGTTCTAGGCAACTGTGGATGAACCAATTCTTACTATCTGCAGATCTGCTGTAGAGCACGTTATGGGGACCAACAGATGAGTGTTTATGAAAGAAGATGCCCACAATTCACACACCACCCACATAGCTTCCCAGTTTCTACCTTCCTAGGCTCCTTAACTCACTCACTTACTCACTTTAGAGAGTACAATCCAGTTTTTTTTTTAAATAACACAACAATATCTTTCTAATCAGAAGGATCTCTGTAAGCAGAACTGGGACTTTCACACCACTTAACAGAATTTTGCTGCACTTGAATTCACTATTAGTGGATTCCACTCTTATGCCAGGTGGATAGAATTGGTCCCTTTCTGTGCTAGGAGGGCACAGCCAATGTTTGCCCCTGCTGTATCAGAAAACAAAACCAAGCACCATTCCGAGCAGACTATGCTAGTGAAGCAGCATCACAGACATTTAAGACAGCTAATGATGTCAGAGATGGTAGCAGGAAGTACAATCCCTGAAGTGAAGAGATAAAGTCATAGTGATGGTAATGAGGAGGTACCGTACACTGAGGGTTAATAAAAGACAGTCCTGGACTAGAGCCCGAGTCATCTGGCATGAATCTAGACCCTAAGAATTTGAACATTTTTGTTACTGGACTCCTCTCCAAATTGTTCAATTACAAATGACCCACTTTACTGGGACAACAGATGCCAATGTGGGCCTGGCACCTTTTAACCTTTCCTAGCATTTTCAGTTTGCATACTCTGAATTATTTTTTTTCTGCTAAAATGGGGGCTTAGAACAATCTGAATGCTGCTGAGTAATATTTGGCCAGAGTGGTAACAATTTGAAACCATGTCCTACAATACTGGGGTGACTGAGACGCCACGGAGGTATGGCTTATGCTCTAATATCTGGACTAATTGAAAACCAGAGGCCACGTCCCAAAGTCCATACTCAAAGACCATATCAAGCCATGCATCAAAATCCTGCTTAAAAACAGATGGCACAATATGGCCAACTTTCATTGTTTCAATAAGGGCTGAGTTAAAATCTGACCAAGGACCTTCTTTCGGATGTGGCCTGAGCGGCTTTCTCTCAAGATGCCAAAAGCAACTGGGAGGAAGGATGGTCCTGTGGTTAATGCACTGCATTGAGGCATAGGGGATGTGGGTCCAAAATTCTGGCTCTGCCACATTCTTTTTGGATGAACTTGTGGCAAGTCTCTGAATCCTTCTCTGCCTCAGGTCCCCATTTTTACAGATGGGATAATACTTCCTTTCTTCCACCCTTTATCTATCTGATTTATTTAGATTAAAAAAAAATAAATGGAGATATCCTATCTCCTAGAACTGGAAGGGACCTTTCAAGGTCATCGAGTCCAGCCCCCTGCCTTCACTAGCAGGACCAAGTACTGATTTTGCCCCAGATCCCTAAGTGGCCCCCTCAAGGATTGAACTCACAACCCTGGGTTTAGCAGGCCAACTATAACATGAGTAAAAATGAGAAGTCCACTTAACAAAGCACTTCCCAGATCATTTTTTTTTTCTTTTCTAGAATGAAGCTGGTTTGGACCTGCAGATTGGCAAGAGAGGGTTCAACACCCCAAATATGCTACTCATCTGCTTACCTCTAAATCAGAAACAGATGAAGTAGTTGAATGATTACAGGCTTGGCCAAGTGTTCCAATACAAAAGAACAGACAATTATTTAAACAAATTAAGATTCTTTTGAATCCATGGAAAACATATTAGACATTAATACAGCCTTTGACAGCACATTTCATAGCCTACCACTTTTTAAAGACATGCTGTACAATGGATACTATAGGTTGGCTGAATAATCAAACAGTTACACCAACAAACAGATGAAGGAGCCCCAGGAAAAGGAAAGAGAAAGAAGAGGAAAGGGTAAGAAGAAGAAGAAGAGGAGGAAGAAATACAAGGGAGATATAATAAGGGTGACCATTGTTTTATGGACAGCTTGATGAAGGAGGTTACTTTAGTAGAGATTTTCAGAGAACTAGGGTTACTGTGGGCCAGATTCTGACATCCTTACTCATGTTGAATAAATAGTATCTTATTCCACCCAGAAGTCAATGGCACTACTTGTGGACTACGGTGCTACTAAGTGTAAGTAAAAGTATCAGAACCTAGGTTCTTTTGTTCTGAAATGTATTGAAATCTAAAATGCAGAAAATTGCATGTGGCATTTCAACATTTTCTACAAGGGAGACTTCTAAATCACATGGTTTAATTCCCCCTCAGCTCCACCCCTACATCAGACAACATTCTCCTTCCTGGCCAAGTCTAAACATTGGCAATAAATGTCGCTTCAAAGGGAGTAAACAATGAGCAACGAAACCCTCCCAAAGAAGCCAAAACAATCCATCCGATCATATGGGTAGGAAACTGAGATTCTCATCCCCAGGCAAGATTCACCAGAGCAATGTGCTGTCCACTGGCAGAGGAAAAGGGGGTAATAAGGGGCTCAGTGCTCATTTGCAGCCATTTCTGCCATACCTGTGTGCACCAGTGTGGAGAAGCTAAGAAGTGCAGAGCACCTTAAGCTCCACTATCCTGAGAGAAGCAGAGTGTGGGTCCACACTCTGGATGCAGTACATTTTTATTAGACACATATGTCCAAAGACAAAAGGAATTATGGAAGTTCAGCATGTCTCAGGATCAGGCTCTGAGGACTAAATTTGTATCTGGGGTAACTTCATTCTCTTCAGGGGAGTTGGAGCTGCAGCAGAAATGAATTTGGCCCTGAGAAACAGCTGCAAAAGGTCAAGAGAGTGTATGAGAACAGTAGAATGGCTCAGAACTAAGAATAAACAAAGACCTATGTAAACTTAGATTAGCTTGAACGTCTCCCTTCAGTAGCTGTCTTTAATAGAACCAGTGGGTGCCTGTGGTAACAGCCTTTCTCTGCTTTTCCTTTTCCTATACAGCACCAGTCTGGTTCATCAAAGCAGGAGCTAATCTTTTATTTTACAATCTTAAATAAGTTTAATGTTATATAAGTTGAAGTTTTAAGACCTTGAAATATAGCCCAAAAGATCTGGTTAAGCAACTAAGTTCTTGGAGATTTGTTCACCCTTTTTCTCTTTTTAAACAAATTCTATAAATGTATCCTTTAGCTGGAGAAGAATTACATTTTTATGAAGCTTCTTTATGTTTTCTAGCTAATTGTTTCAGTTGTAAGTTGGCAAGCAATGTTCATGTTCCAGAAAGATAAAGCTGTCAGGTTCTAAATGTAACTGTATACTTCAGGCTTACCAATGAACAGCATCCATTACTACATCAGCTGCTACCATTAGGTAGGAAAAAAAGGTGAGAAGTGCAGAAACCTCAAAGGTCTACCGTTTTTCATGCTGAGAGAGCTCTTCTTCCCTGTTATATTTCCATCTTCTTCTTTCTTAAGCACCATTACTTCACCAAAAAACAAAAACCAAACTAAACAAACAACAACAACCTGAGATGCTGTAGTGTGCTTGTAAGGACCTCCTGATGCCCACTGGCAGAGGGCACAGGGGTACATAGATCCTCAGGGATCACCAAAAGAATGTCAAGTAAGGTATCTAATGAAAGCCTGTGTCACACTGCTCATCATAATCACTGCAAGATGCATACATGGGAAATATGTGAGGAGTTATGTACATATGCTGAAAATTATGTTCTCTGGCCTTGTATCAATTATCCTGCTGTCACAGGAGCGAGCGAGCGGTGCCATAACAGTGGAGCTGCTGAGGGCTCCCAGTGCTGCCATAGGGCCGGTGACACTCGATGCCTGCAGGCACAAGGTGCAGGGAAGGCTGTGGTCCTGGCTGGGGTCTCTGCTCTGCCCAGCACCTTTTACCTGCAGAGATCGGGTGTCACCAGCTCTGCAGCAGCACAGGGAGCACTCTGCAGCCCCATTGTCACATCAGTGAGTGAGCAGGGCAGAGCAGAGACCTCCAGCCAGGAGGAGGAAGGTATGCCCCAGGCTGAAGGGGAGGCCACCCAGCTGCTGACTGGCTCCTGCCCCCTCAATTATCCTAACTCCCAAACATCTGGATAAAATTTGTGTCCCCCAGCTAATTTGGATGGACTGTATTTTTAAATGTACATATACTTTTAAATGTCTCATTAGTTTTTAATGGCTCAGATTTAGGGAGTCAGATGGGATGATCTGCTTGTCTCTTCTGGCTTTAAACTCTATGACTCCATGGGTAACATCCTCTACAGGCAGGTTATATCAAAATTGACCACTCAAGGGTTTCTTGTATCTCTCTGACTAATTTGGTGCCTGACCCCGTGCCCACTGAAAGTCAGTGGAAAACCTTCAAGAGCAAATCCCTATGATTACTCCCAAACTGCAGTGTATTATACACGGTGCTACACATTCGCTTTACCACCAGCCTAGCTACTAGTTATTTCTAAAGCCCAATGCTCTACTAGGTGCCAGGTTAAACTACTCTCTATTTAAAGACTATGAAGAACAGTGTTGGATCTTGATGAGACATACACCACTGACCACAGAGGGTTTGGATTATCACTCTTGTAAATCGGTGGTTAAGTGTTCTGAATTACTACAGGATTACAAGCAGAGCAGATATACTTTCATTCAAGGACTGAAGTGCTGTTGTCAAACAGTCAAACACACTTTGATCACCATGTCCATCTACCCTGAAAAATGTACATAAAATATCAGAAATCTATTCTGTTCCATCTTCTTTTCTTTTTAAACATACAACATAAACCTTGTATAAGAAAAAATCTTCAGAACTCTGTACTGTTTTTAGCAGGGAAATAAAATGAGTTGAATGGCTTTGTGGAAACTGTATTTTTTATCATTTTATTTATATTTTTGGCTGTATTAATATGCTCATTTTAACTGAGTTCTTTTCAAAAGATGCTTTTAAAAAAAGATAGGTTAGAAAAATGACCTCGTTTAAGTTTGCAAAGGCAAGGTTTGATAAAATAACCGGTAACGATAGAGATCTATAAATTTCGGAGAAGTTTGCATTTCCAATAATAACCATGCATTTTGCATTAGTAAGGAGCCTTCCAGGACTGTAGGGCAAAATAAAATTCATAGTATTAACAGATTATTTATAGCATTTACATTGCATTTAATAAATGCCTTTTCTCCTTATCAAGACTTACAAATCCAAATACCTTGATTGCCCTCTTCTCCCTTGTGAAGCATGATAGATCATTTTCATAGACCTCTACAATGGAGTTGGACATTTTAAAGCTACAGTAAAAGCAACTTCTGTCCCACATGCTGCTCTTCCTTTCAAAGGTACCTCACCTACTTTACTTAAGGGCTTGGTTCTGCAACCCTTTTTCATATTGGCTAGCACTTCCCCATGTGGGGAATCCCCTTGAAATCAATAAGACTGTTCATATGAATAAGTACTACTTAGCACAAGTAGAGATCGTAGAATCTGGCACTAAGTAAGCAGTTCCTAGATAAAAATGAAAGCTGATTTATCCACTTTATTTCCATCTGTGTCTCTTTTGTGGGATTCTCTAATCCATTAAACACTGCCCATTGGGACCATTGACTAACAATGTCCACACAAGGGCTATTTACGTTGCTAATATGATGGCTGTCATCTTGGCCAACACACCAGGGTTTAGTTAGAACCGGTGATCTCCACAGCTACAAGCATGAGCCGCTATCACTGGAGCTCAAAAGCCAGTGCTCCATAACTGGGGCCGTAACAGCCTCATGATCTGCTATGCAAGCACAGATGGGGCACCTGTAACACACACTTATCAGGGGGTTATACTATCACTAGTTTGGTCAGAGTGGTTTTAAAAATGGTGGAAAGGTTTAAAAAAAAAAATGTCCCAAGGGCTTTTGAGGCTTTGCTTTAGTGATCATTATTTGTATCAGCTGATTCAAAGAACAAAAACCTCACACTACTCTACTAGTGTAGGATGCAGGTCAGAGGAGTTCAGGTGCAGGCTTTCAGCAAGAGCTCTACTCATTCATTATATACCAAAATTATTGCTTTTTTTAACCACTGACTCACGGTGAGCGCCTCAGAGTTTTCCTTTTGCTTTACCAGAAAGTGCAGTTTGACATTCTGCACCCCGATGTCTGTTTTCCTCCACAGGACAAAAGGCCTTCACTAAAGATTGTGGGTAAAATCCAGTCTCCACTAAAGTCAATGGGAGTTTTGCTATTGACTTCAATGGGGCCAGCCTTTCACTCTGGGATTTTTGTTTTTAGGCAACTCCAGAATCCATATCCCGGCTCTGATGTGTGTAAGCACCCTGATCCCCTAAACACTCTCCCCTTACCAGTGCCTCAGACATAAGTAATTTGCACTGAAGTTATACAGGCACTTGTGGTGGCTAGAATACAAGTGCATGATCAAAAAGGGTCAGAATTCAGCTCCAGGTGTCTGCATATGGAAGAGGAGGTCATGATGAAATGTACGCAATTCTACAATCACAAGAATTATACAGCTCAACCCTACAACAAACGACAACAACCTCTGGGATCTTCAGTTCAATAATCCGTTTAAATCATAACTCAGACTAACTTCTGGAACACGTAGCAGCAAATCCTTAGTGTTTAAGTTTAAAAGTATATATTTAACTGTGGTGCTTTCTTATATTTTTCAGGATGCAAATCTATCATACATTTCTCCTACTGAGAAAAATAAGTCTTATCTACTAGCCAATACTCAATATTGCCAAACAGTATTTAAAAAAACAAGTATTTCCTCCTGGGGTCAGGCCTCATAGCACACTGCTCTGTAATCCTAAAAGCTGTCATACAACCAGTAATTTCTTTGTCTTACAAAATCAGTGACAAAGTGTTGGTGCTCAGGTTTGTACCACTACACTGTCTGATATTTGCTCCAGTGAAGAAATTTCTATTTAAAAGTTTTTGGCTTATTGCATATATATTATATTAAAAAATCACAGTCATTAAATTCACAGGGCCTGATCCTTATTCAGGCAAAACTGTTACTAGCATCAGTGAGAATTTTGTCTGAGCAATACTACAGATCAGGCCCACTACTCTCAAATAATGGTAATCTTGCAAGCAAGATTTATGGGGTGATTTATGGGTTTGTGCAACATATGAGAATCAATTATTTCATCAACTTTAAGTTCCGCCTATGACCTGGCTATTTGATTAGAAACCAGCACAATTCCCCTGGTTTCAACCATAGAGGGGACCTACATTAAGAACACACTTATCTTGAAACCATGTTGTTGCCCTTTGGGTTTTTAGGTTAAACCAAACCTGGAACTCAAAAGGAAGACTCAGAGAGTGATAGCCCATAAGAATCAAAACAGAAGAAAACATTTGCACAACTACTATGAATGGAATCCAGAGAGTTTTGCAAAGTTCTACTAAATTACTTTTTAAAAATGGTTTATTCTAGCATTTAAAGACAGAAAAATCCTGGGCCAAACTTCTACGTATAACAGAGCCTAAAATCACTGCACCTGTGCGTGCAAATTGGAACTTTTGGCTCAAACTGTGTTTGTGCATGTCTGCTTACCTTATCTGTGTGCGAGAACAGTCATGTGCGTAGAAGGGTGGGATTTTATGGGCATAACATACATTGTGAAGGGTTGCCAAGTTTGGTTGGACATATTCCTGTTGCCCTTTTCCAGGTTCTGGCAAACAAAGCTAGGGACACCATCCCTTCCCCATCCTGGCTAATAGCCATTATGGACTTATCCTCCATGAACTTATTTAGTTCTTTTTTGAACCCTTGTTATAGTCTTGGCCTTCACAACATCCTCTGGCAAAGAGTTCTACAAGTTGACTGTTATGAGGAGTAAATAACACGTATTTATTTTCTACACACCAGTCATGATTTTATAGACCTCTATCATATCCCCCCCTTAGCTGTCTCTTTTCCAAGATGAAAAGTCCCAGTCTTATTAATCTCTCCTCATACTGAAGCCATTCCATATCCCTAATCATTTTTGTTGCCCTTTTCTGAAGCTTTTCCAATTCCAATATATCTTTTTTGAGATGGGGCAACCACATCAGCACTTAGACCAGGGGGTTCTCAAACTGGGGGTCGGGACCCCTCAGGGGGTCACGAGGTTATTTCATGGGGGGTCGCAAGCTGTCAGCCTCCACTCCAAACCCCACTTTGCCTCTAGCATTTATAATGGTGTTACATATATAAAAAAGTGGTTTTAATTTAGGGGGGGGGGGGAGTCACACCCAGAGGCTTGCTATGTGAAAGGGGTCACCAATACAAAAGTTTGAGAACCATTGATCTATCCCTTTCTTAATGATTCCCAACATTCTGTTAGCTTTTTTGACTGCCGCTGCACATTGAGTGGATGTTTTCAGAGAACAATCCATGACTCCAAGCTTTCTTAAATGGTAACAGCTAATTTAGATCCCATCATTTTATATGTATAGTTGGGATTATGTTTTCCAAAGTGCATTACTTTGCATTTATCAACATTGAATTTAATCAGCCATTTTGTTGCCCAGTCACCCAGTTTATACTCCCCTGAGGAATAAATTAACTTCCTATATATTGGGATTAGCAGGCTCCACAGCGTTGCTGTGTCCCACTCTCACACAGGTGCGCAAGAAAGGTTGGGGACGAACGGAGTCTCGACTCTATCCTCAAATGCGCCCAGTGGTGTAGTTACATCGGTGCTTTAGGAAGCATGAGCTGTGACTGGTGTAGACCTGTCACAGGTCACTACCTCCCCAGAGCAGCAGGGAAACTGTGTGTGTGTGGGGGGGTGGGGGGCGAAGGGGAAGACTGACTCCCTGAGTTGCTCCAGGGACAGCACAACACAACACTGCCCTTTACTATAGGTTAGATCACAAATCGATGATCCAGCCCAAAGATAGCATCCGAGTGTTATCACAGTACAATTTCGAAGGATATCTAAAACCTTTCATTGTTTTTTCCCCCCAATTCTGCAAAATTACCTTGGGGAGGCTAAGAAAGAAAGAAAGACACGGTCACATCAGCAGTATCTTACCCTGAAGCTACTCCATTAATTCTTAGCATCCGTGGATGCATTCTTTTTATAAGTGTGAATCCATTCAAATCTTTTCACTATCTCCCCCACTTTTAGCCATTCATTACTGTGGGTGCCAGGATAAAATGGCAATGCTACAGACATGGTTTCTAATTTTCTTTTTATCAGCTGTAATGGTGTCTGGGTAGAAACCTTTTCTGAAGTGCAAATTGGAAGTGGATCCATAGGTCAGGCTGCAAGCTTACTTATATTCGAAAACCTCACTTGAAAAACCTTTTGTGTGGCATCAAACATGCTTCAGGATGTGAATCTTGAAACATATACCTGTAAAAGCTTTTCTCAGCATGATGTTTCACATTATGAGGAAACTAAAGTACAAAAAGAAATGAAGACGACTAGACTGTGGTTCCTAGCTATATAATGAGCACTTTCTTCACTACAACAATAGCACTGACAAATGCAGTCCACCAATTCAGATTCAAAGTACACTGTTTGACACATTAATTTGACACTGGTCTAATAATAATCTTCTTTTTATCACATTACAAGATTGAATTAGCACAATACAGTAGAGCCTTGACTTTCCAAATCCAAGCTAACCAAAGTTCTTGATTACTGAAAGTCACATATGTCGTGTCCACGAATTTGGCATGTTTTTATAGGCATTACACTTTATGCATTGAATTAATTAAACGGATGAGCCTGGCAGAGTTCATACTGTAAAGTCTGCAGGAAAAGGGCTCTCTCCTGCAGAGTTTGCAAGCTCTGAAGCCTCTCCTACTGAGCATATAAATTCTGCAGGTTACTGGCACCCAGGACCGCTGCTTATCAGCCACTTTGCTTTTCTAAATGAACATCACGTCCCTCATTATTTGGGGGCGGGGAGATAATTGAATTTTTATTATAAGTGAATGCGTATACTGCACTCAGAAGTGTTGTGAAAAGGGAAATAATGCTATTGGTCTATCTCTATATGGCCTCCATTACTAGAACAAGTTCTTCAACCTAGGTCTCCTGTATTTTAGGCTAGTGTCCTCAATGATAAACCACACTTCCTCTCATACAAGGGGGCTATCGCTGCTGCTTTGCCAGCTATGGCAGTATTTGCCAACTATAGGCATAGTCCCTCCGGGAAAGGAGGAAGGGCACTAGATGGTGGAAGGCAGGGCAGAGAAGAGGATCAATATGGGTGAGGAAAGCTGTAGGTCCCAGAATCACCCCTTTCCCCTACAGACACACTTCAAACATGCTACCACATCAGCAAAGAAAGCAGATGAAAGCTCCCAGACAGTTACCCTATGTCCTGATATTACTTCCAGGAGCGGGAGAACTAATATAAAGATGGCTACACTGCTTGATGCTGGTACTACTGCTGTCCCCTTCCCACCAAAGAGCAGCATTTCCAGTTAGAGAGGGGGTACCTATTACACTGTTCTACACACTGACACCTTCTCCTTGCTGCCATCCATTGTAGCCTCTGGGAACCTCAGGACGGGATAGGGGAACTCTAACATTTAAGGCTCCGCTGTATGATAGTGCTGCCTGCTGCTGTCCATCACAGTCCCCTCAAGAATGCCAGTGCTGGTTGGGAGGATGGAAATAGAAGGATGTTATATGTTGGAAGATGCATGTTGTGGATGGCAGTCGTTTTATTTATTATTTATTGTAATATTAATTAATTATTATTATTTAGAAGGGGCTGTGGTTTGTTTTTGGGGGTTTCTGGATCATTGCAGGAGGGTAGGGGAAAGTAGCATTTTTCTTTTTGTATCAAGAATCTGACTCCATACACACTCTCTCTCTCTCTCTCTCTCTCTCTCATGTGAATGGGGTTTGGGATGGGCCTTTGGGTGATTTTATAAAAATGTCGGTGTCTGATGTGTCAACAGCTGGGAGTAACTGGCCAATAAATCTCTTTGTGAATTAGTGGGATGCCAAAGGGAGTGGGGCTGACTCTGTGGCGATATTCTTTGCCTTCCCATCGTAAGTACATTTTTTAAAGGATCTGATGCATATTGAGGAAGATGGCCCAGGGCAGCTGCTGCACTCTTCTGAGATGACCATGGACCAGTTAGGCCACCACACAGCACTGAAGGCATTTGTATGTTGATCAAAAAGAAGGTGCCAAGTTGACTGTCCACTAGATATGGGCATAATCAGACCTGGTAATGGTTATTGAGGTCATTCTGGATGAGTCTTACAAGGAGGAGATAGATGAACTGTTTTAGAAGCCTCCCTACCTCCCAAAACCCTCAAAAAACCCACTTCTGTTCTCATGCTGGTATAAATGAGAAGTAGTTCAATTGAAATCAATGACTTTACTGTCAATTTATGAATTTTACTGTAAAACCTGTGTCAGATGGGAATCGGGCCCTAACTGTAAGAGAGAAAGTGGGTGACACGACTCGAACTTGAACATGTATGTTTATACTACACAGTTCCAAATCATTCTAATTTGTATTGTAAGACTTGCTTTTAAACCCTCAGGGTTTAAGATCTCTGTAATTGAGAACAGTCAAAAGTGTTCTTTTCAGAAAAAAAACATTAAGTGGATACAATAAAATTAAAACACCGGGATAGGGTTAAGTGTTCTTCTAAAGTTCTGTGCTTAGCTGCACTCTAATTGCAAATGACATATGTGAGGTAAGCAACATGTGACTTCTCTTTACTAGACCATTCCTGCCAAAAATCTTTTTGCATGCCACCTAGAGCTTTAAGACAATGCAAGAACAATGGCAGGTCTGTAAAATCTGCCAGAGTTGACAGTTCCTATTGTTCAGAAAACTTTTGTGAAGCATAGACGTTTTCAGATTAATGCTGCAAATTCTGAACAAAATGGGTGTCAAGCTAATCGATGGGCTTTCATGATTCAATCTTTTGTTTTCTTGCTGTTCCATTTTCATCCTGTGCTGACTATTTCTCTGTGTGCGCGCGTACACTTGTATCTGTGCGCATACACTATTCAAGGTGTACTTGCGTGTTTGGAAGGAAAGGAGAAGAGGCATCTCTCTGTTATTGGGCCAATATTTGAATTTGGACACGTCTTCTTAGGTCCTCTCTCTCTCTCTCTCTCTTTTTTTTTTTACTGTAGATTAATTTTTCCATAAAAAACTTATTTTGCACCACAACAGTAAACAAAAAATAGAACCTGCTTTGATTTGAGGTTATCATCCATGGCAGTTTTATTCAGAGCAATCTGTGATTTTATCTTCCCCACTTACCACCTGGCAAATGGAATTTGGCTTTACAAACAAGGTGTGCCAACTTATTTGATTAACAGGGTGAAAATAAACAAGAGGTAGGCAAAAATGATGACACTGGTGGCTTTAGCATCAATGCAGTGAACAGTTCACCTGGGTTCACAATGGCTACAGTGTTTCCACTGAAGTGAAATGAGGGTTACGTTCCAGGGAAAAATGAAATACTCCAATTAAAAATCTTTAACTATGTAAAAATATACAGAAACTGTGTAAAATCTACAGCCATCTGCTCTACTGTTTCTCTGTTAAAGGAAGCATCCCTTCTAGCCTTCTGCTGTATTTGCCCAGTAAAGATTAATGTCATGTAAATGAGGCTCTACAAGTGTATGAAGAACCACAGAGAAATGGTTAACACAGTAAAAGCACATATCTGAAAGCAAGTCGAGTCAAGTCAACAGCTAGAAGCAATTTACTGTACAATGTCTACTCCATTTGGTTTTGTATTTATTTTAAGGTGTTATTCTTGCTGCAGGAAAGGAGAAACAATTAAAGGTCTTTGCAATAAGGTCTTACAGCTCATCTCCCAAGAAAAATGTAAGCAAAAAATGTGGGCCAGATTCACAGCTGGTGGAAACTGGTATAGCTCTATTGAAAACATTTTTTAAAAAAGACACAGGAGCCCACTGAACAAAGTGTTTTCCAAGTCTACCCAGGAAATTAAAGCTACCCCAAGATGGCATCCTTCAGCACTGTATGTCCTGATTGCTGCTAACATGCCACAATCCTCACTGAAGTCCACCTGCTCTTCTCTTGCTGGAATCCTTATTGTCTGAGACTCTGACATTGTTTGCTTACACTCTAATATGCAGCATGCCTCTACTGACTGCAAACAACTGTTCTATATACCATAAAGGCCAAAAATCTAATTCAAAATGGATCTTTAATTTCAGCACTGATTTTTCTAACTCAGCCACCACAGTGGGTTGAAGCCATAAGATAGACTGCTATGATCCACTACCCAAAGCTTAGCAATTAAAGGCTCTCTCTCCCCACCCCCTTCCTTTTATCTGCTAATGTACAGGGATAGACAAGTAAATAAATCCCTTCAAACAAGGTTAGGGAGATATAGGAATTCTGTCAGTCAAACGGTATTTGGTTAACGATAGTGACTGAACTTGACACATTTATATTCTGTTTGAACTACATTTCTGAAGCACTAGCAAGAATTCAGATAACGTTTTAGCACTGTAATAACCTTACAATATATTTCTCTCTAACCCAAATATTACCAGTCTTAAGACACAGCAGAAAGCAGAAAGCCATTGTTTGATTGAATTTAAGTGTGTATTTCAGTGCCTGTGAAAGGTGGTCAAAAGGACAGCCCTGGAAATTACAGCACAGGAGAGGTACACTCCAGGCAGTACACCCAGCTGTCCTTTCAATCAAACATGCCAAACCCGTGAATAAAATATAGAAATTTGGGTTGTTTTTGGCTTAATTGGCTTGTGAGTTGCTTGTTGGCTATTTTTGGCTTGTAGCTTGTTTGACTTGTAGCTTGTTCCTTCTTTTTTTTGATCGGCTCCCAGCAAGCAGGGGCAAGGGGCAAGCGGGGCAAGAGAGAGTCAGGGGTGCACAGTGGGCCCACCACAGTCCCAGCCTGCACACCGGGGGGATCTAGTCACATAGAGTGTTGGGGTTCTTAGGACTGGCTTGTTTTGGCCTTGCTTTGAAATAGGATTAGCTTCATTTTTGGCATATTGTTAAAGTTGGGGTGCTTATTTACCACGTGAAAGTTGGCAACTGTGCTTTCAATGTGTCTCAGCCCTGACACAGAGGGACCACCTCTAAGATTGTGAGTGGGCACCTCTCTCTGCTTAGGCTGTCATCTGTGATGATGTTTTTAGTGATGCAGATGCCAATATACAATAGATGAATAAGCTGCCTGCTAGCACAGCAGATACATTATTCTCTCCTTTCCAGGATTTAGTTTTCATCACTTAGTGCCACTTAGCATTGAGGGTAAGTTCCCCAATAATGGACAATGGTTGCAAACATATCATTTCTCCCCTTTGCAAAGATCAGGAAAGTGACTTAGTTTGTAGTCAAATTGTCACAGAATATCTGGGGACACTATTTTAATAAAAGATGCCCCAAGGGTCACTGGTAAATGTAGAAAGCAGCGACCAATACTGTAATGGTCAAGAAGAAAAAGAATTCAAACATAACCTATGGTCTTCTGGAATTAGCGATGAATTATCTTAAACGTTCACAAATAATTAGAAGAGCCAACTCCACCTTTCATTAAGAGACATCTTGATTGTATTAATATAATAGAATCCTACGTTCTATATTTTAAAAAAATCATTTTCAGAGAATTCTTGAAAATTACACACACACACACAATATATATTTACAATATATTTCTCTTTAACCCAAATATTATCAGACACACACACATATTCCTTTTCTAGCCACAACATCCTAACCAGGCTCTATTTCAGGAGCGGCCAAACTGTAGCTCTTTTACCATTAAAATGCGGCTCGCGGAGCCCCCCAATATCCCTCCATTCTCCACCTACCAGATTGGGGGGGTGGAGGAAGCTCAGGACTTCTGCCTTGCAGTGGGGTGGTGCAGTAGGGACTTCTGCCCAGCAGGGAGGTGCGTATCAGGGCTTCTGCCCAGCGAGGAGGGGTTCTTGGGGCTTCTGCCCTGTGTGGCGCACCTGCCAGGGCTTGGGGCTTCAGCAGGAGCAGGGCTGAAGCCTCAACCCCCGGCTCCCGGCAGGTTTGCTCTGGCTCTCGAACTTCTGAAGATTGTCATATGTGGCTCAGAGGGCCAGTAAGTTTGGCCACTCCTGCTCTATTCCTTTCATGAAAGGAATGAGTCTTGTACAGTACCTCTGCCTGCCACAATATGTGAGGAAATATCTAGAGAGCAAAACTGTTCAGTTTAGCAGTGTCTGAAAAGGAGACTCTTGGGATGAAATTTTCAGGCAGCAGTGTAGCAACTTAGGCTCACAGTAGTTCTTAGCATTGGGAAAGGAAATTGTCTGCTTAACTCCTCACGTACACACACCATGCTGAACGTGGACCCCTAGAAGCAGCTTCATTCTGTGTTTCCATTAGGTTTGGTTATGATTTCTTCCAAAGATCATGGCCAGATATAGCCACAAAGGAAAACATTTGTTGTTTCTAGTTTCATCCTCTCTCCTACGTGCTATCCTAACCCAGATAAATGAACTGCGCACAGTGAGAGTCATCCAAGAGCTTTGAGCAGCAAAGCTCTCAGTCCAATGAGAAGTACCTGATCAAATATAAACAAGGATGGGTCAAAGGATGGGACGGTGTAACCCCACTGACTTCAACGGACGGATGAATTTGCTCCACTGATTCTAACTGTGCAGCATCTACTTAACAGGATCTAAACTGACGAGTCACAAGAGGCAGGAGAATCAAGTTCCAATGTATGCCCCCACCTGAGGAAAGACAGGTACTCTCTGTGCTTGCCCTGCATTCACTTGCTTAGTGAAGAAACAAAGGTCTCCTTCTTGTCTCAGAGTTTACAATTAGAAGAGAGCTTGCCACTGAAATTAATTTTTAAAAATAACTGAAATAAAGGGCAGTAAAGGCATGATTCACTATGTTGAAAACAGTGATGGATGATCAACAACTAATGGTTGTTTTTGGCTGGATGTCTGAACTAGTGCCTTACAGATTATTATAATAATGTGCATGCTGACAGTACAACGTTGGTGACCACACAGGGGCAGCTCCTACTTCTGTGCCTGCAGTTTTCTATTCCATGTAGTTTGGGGTAAGAGATTCACTTTCTTTATTAAAATAGAGAAACAGTCTGAATTACCTAGCAAAATATAAAACCCTTCCATATACTAATCCTAATTAGGCTAAATGATAACCCAAGGCAATACAAACAGCTAATAGATAACTACTGTACGTCTGATGTCTAGAGACATTAATAAAACCATATCTAGCTAGATGTGAAACGAACAAATAAAAAGCCCCTCTTTGTGCTATTTACAGTTGTTGCTAATCTGCCTTCCTCTTCCTTGGTGGATAAACTATTTATTGATCTGTTCTCAGACTGAAATACCAGGATAAGTATACACAGAGATTTACTTACAGAGATCCTGTAGTTCCATCGTTCCCGATGACAAATTTGCCTCCTATACTACAGCATGGAAATGACTTAATGCTTTCTGTGGACGGAACAACGTGCTTCAATAGCAGATGGTCTCCGATGAAGCTCTTTAATGAGATCCGTTTTCAGTTTAGCTATGTGAAAGGAGACCCCCTCCTTTGCACACCTTTGCCCGGTGTATACTTCAAGTCCAAAAGAATAAGCATGTAGCTTTGCTTATGTTTAGAGTGTTGGAGCCCAATTGTGCTCCAATTGGCAAGAACATAGGAAACAGCAGCCAATCACAGCGAGCCTCCATTTCAGGGAAACTCCTGCCCATTTATTTAGCATCTTCAGAGACTATATTTTCTAGGAAGAGCGCCTCACTTCTAGTATCATAAAGGGAAAAATAATAGCTCCCTGTCTCTGTATCTCCCACTCCATCAGCCCTCCTGCTATTTTTTAGGGCCTGGCAATTGTCTAGGGAGAGTTCAGACTCATATCCAGCTTCCACCTTGCTGGGAGAAGAGGAGGGGAGAGCGCCTGAGCTTAACAATTACTGATTCCATCACCATGGAAACAGACTGGATGCAGCGAGCTAGATTTGTGTAGAACATCTGCTGCCAGACTCATAATCAACTGCAATCTCATCTTTTTTCCACTCTCACTACTTATTTGATTGAGAGTTTGCTTTCTCCTTACATATACCCTGGGAAAACACACACACGTAGTTGCTTTCCCTTTGCATACACACAATGTTAATGCATACATGCATATACAGACACAGACATATATTTGCTTCACCTCTACTAACATATACCATGAGAACCTGCACATACATATACGGAAGTGCACACATACATATATGTATGTGATGTGTACTGGCATGCCATCATGTACATATACACTGAGGGATATACACATCTCTAGCCAGACAGTATTGCTTATATATGTATACACAGATTGCTGATCTTAATGATATTTTGGGTTTGATTATTCATTCTATCAATCACAGGACAAAAATAGATGCACAGGCTATGAAAATGTTAGATTTAGCTTCCTAGCTTTTCTGTGGGCCCCAGGAAATATATTACTGTAACACTCGCATGCAAACCCAAACCAAGAGGATCTACAACCTGACCCTGGGCAATTTATTTCTACTGCTCAACTTTCGGAAATAACTTTATTTTATTAGTGGTTTATAGGCATCTGTATGCCTCTTTTAATGACCTGCTCCCCAAATGGTCTTTAACATCCCCTACCTTAGCCCCCCAAGCCTTGACTCCAGGTTCATACTCACCATCCTGCCTACATGTTCTACTGTCAACAGGAAAAACCTTCATCTGCCATGTGGATTGCAATTCAGAAATATGGGTCATTCCTATCCAGCCCTGGAGCAGAAGGAGTAAGCATTGCGTGATTTGGGGAAGTAAAGTGGGGGATGCAATGGGGAAAAAAAGAGGAATGATGGTCCAGTGGTCACTAGCCTGAGACTTAGGAGGCTCAGATTCAATGTTCTGCCACTAACTTCTGTGTGACCTTGGGCAAGACACTTAGCCTTTATGTGCTCAGTTATTGAGTCTGTAAAATGGAAATAGCAACCCTGCTATACCTTACAGGGGTGTTGCAAGGATTAAAGATTGTAAAGTGCCCAGACATTATGGTAATGGGGACCATATAAGTACCTCAGCTACACAGAGATGGAAACACCTCTCTGTCAATATATTTACATGAATGTGTTTGAACTTACTAAACAGAGAACAAGAAGGAAGGGGCCCGTTATTTGGAAAAAAAATATTCAAGTATTCTACAGAACTACTGTATTAAGTATTGTAAATGGCCACGTTTAAGAATCATCTGTGCTCACGTCACTAGGCTGCAATGCTGGCACATAAGCATTCATTTTAGAGAAAACAAATGCTTTTTTAATCATGCACAACAAACTGGATTTCCTATGGATTAGGAGCAACTTTTCACATTTCATTATCTTTTCTCAGCTTTTGTGTTACTAGATATTTAAAATAATGCAGTCAGCTGCTTTCTTGAGAGTGAATATCTTTATAAATCATTATCCAGCATTCTTGTCATTTATGGTCACTCTTTTAGTTTTGAAACATTAAATTGCAGAAGGCAGCCAATTTGCATTTTGGGGGAGGGAAGGGCTAATTTATAGCCAGATTTGTTAACCATCAGGGTGTGCTGAAAAAGCCATCTTTATTTCTCCAGGCATTTGGGATGAGGTTAGTTTGAGGGCAAGGGAAATAAAGTGAAAGGTTTATCTTATTTATATGCAAGCAAATGTACACAAGCATTGCAATTGTTTATTTTGTTATTTGTTGTTGTGTTTTATGGACTATGTGGATTTAAAGCTTTGTTACCACTAAGAGCTTAGGATAGCTACATAGAATAGAAACAAACAAATAAATAAAATAAAATAAAATGCAATACAAAGAAGGATCATACGTCACAGTCCCAGTGAGCCTCTGCACAGTAATTTTGCTTTTAAGGCAATATTAAATTGGAGAACTTCCTAATCAGATGAATAGTTCTTTTTGCCAGTACTGTGGTATGATATACAGAGTGCAAGACCATTCATTCATGCTCAATCTGCTTAACAAACCACCATCACAGGCAAAGATGATGATCAATATTGTTTTGAAGTATAGGGTGAACCCTCCTTTAGGCTCAGTTTCCATACTCCTTGGTCATCTCCCCAATCCAACTGATTTCATGCTAATGAGAAGAAAGAGCATCACTGATTAAGGTGTTTGTTTGGAACTCAGGAAATCCATGTTCAATCCCTTCTGTGTTACAGATTTCCTCTGTGAGCTTGTGTAAGTGACTTTGACTGTGTCATCTTAGCTTCCTTCTCTGTAAAATGAGGATAATAGCACTTCCCTTCCTCACAAGCATGTTTTGAGGATAAATACGTAAGATTATGATGTGCTCAGATATTATGGTAAAGGGGGGCCATATAAGCACTGGTGACAGATGAACTATGAGGGCTCCAGGGATGCAAGACCAGACCATTGAACCTATATAGAACAGGCCCATACAAAAATCAAGGTGAATCCATCAGGTCAAGCAGACACAGCAAACAGAAGTTGGGAAAAGATATTTTGTTGGTAGGAAGAAGTGGAATTAGAGAACAGCTGCATTCTCCCCATAAGACTGTGGATTTCCAAGTGAAAATTCACATGGAAGTTACTGCACGTTGACTCAGCAGTAATTATCATCAGTATTGTCTTCTCACCTTACAAGAGCAGGTCAGTACAATCAACAGCATTACATCTCCAACTGGTGCTAGAAGATGTTTGGAGCCTATGTGGCCTCCCAAAGAAGATAGACATCTACTGGGATGGGGTCTTCGCAGACTTCCAACAGAATCACAGCAGCTGTAGTTTCTCTGTGGTGACAAAAGCTCCTTCTTTTCAATGGGATGATTAGCTGATAACTGCAAATTCTGGGTGAATGTTCTACCCACACGATAGTCTATTTGCAAGGTTGAAGCATTCATTCTAGAGGCAAACCCATATCTTTCTTTTGAGTCTCTACTCCCTCAGGCAGGCATTAATAATTAGGGCCACAGAAAATATTTAAAAACATATCAAAAACCTTCAAGTCTGATGATTTTTCATTCAGTTTGATTTAATGACTTTTTCTCCAAATTCATGAAAAAAATGATTTTTTTTACTCTTGAAAATGGGCCAATTTCTTTTTACTAAAATTTTTTTGCACACTTTTGATAGTGTTTTTTACATAGAAATATGTGAGCTATCCCACAAAAAGCCAATATGGGAAATTTTACATATACAAGACAGACAGACAAAATTAATTTTAGGTTATATATCACATATATTGCCTCCAGACAGATATACAGTGTGGTTTGTAGTAGGACTGAGAAAAAAATAATATGCACATTGTGTGTGTGTGTGTGTGTGTGTGTGTGTGTGTGTGTGTGTGTGTGATATATACACACACCCCTTTGCTAATCAGATTAGCCTGGTCTATAACCATAGCTCCCAGTGAAGTCAGAGGGAAATGCAGAGGCACAGAACATTTAAAACTCATGCCTACTGTAAGGAGATATGATTTGCTGTTTGGAGCACACAGCACTTTCCCCATTGAGATAGAATCATCTTTATCATCCTCTGACTCAAATGTACCTCTCCTGGAGATTACTGTATTTATAATTTGAGGAGTATGTAAGACTGCTCCTGCATCACTGGTCCTGCACACCCCTTCCTCCAGTTTGCTCAGTTGTTGCATCTTGTATTTCTCTATCTTGCTTAAAGTGCAGCCTGTGAATCAAATGTAGCCTACAGAGTTCTACAATGCAGCCCTGACCCCAATACTGAGATGTGAGGCAAAGAGACTATTTTTTTCAGCATGTGGTACTTCATCTTAATCAGAGCTGCCTTCCTTTCAGATGCAGGGGCTTCTAGCCTCCATAAAGTGCACCTCCATATTAAACAAGAATTCCACTAGTTTTATACAAATAAAGCTTGACCTTTGGGCTCCTGAGACGTTGGGCAATATCTGAAGACAGACACACCTGGTCTGTCTAGTAACACTGGGACTGCAATGCTTTTTCATCTCCTCTGACAACTAAGGTCCTCCAACTCAGCAGAACTTAGCACAGAAATCAATTATGCAGTGGCTGGGGGAATTGACAAGATCATCTGTTAAGTCTTTTCCACCTCTAATGTCTATGATTTATATGAAAGCTGGGAGGTCGGCAGCAGGTGGGCTGGAGAGTCATGACTTTGGGGTTCCAGTTCCAATTCCAATGCTAACTTGTTGAGACACTGAGGGCAAGTCACTTCACCTCAACATCTCTGTAAAATGGAATAATAATACTTGCCTCACTAAAAAAGGGCTTATGTGGGTTTATTAATGTCTGCAAAGTTCAGATATCTATTCTGAAATGAAAAATGAAAAATCATAAACTATAGATATTAATATGCATAACAATTATAATAGTGGAAATTTTCAATTATGCTTGGCCAATGCAATAAGCAGCAAATATACCCTTCAACTTTTATAATTTGTTGACGTCACATTCCTCTACAAACGTGGTTTCACTACTTAGGATCTCTTTTGCAAGATGATTCCTGTGTAACAGGAGTAGGAAATGAACAGACTTGAAGAAATAAATACACCAGCTATCAAGTTGATCCAAAATATTTACATGGGAAAATAAAAATGAGAACCTCAGGTTTAAAAAACAGAGTAACCAAAATCCATAAAATGGTGAATATTCCTCTTTGCAGTGGTTAGATTTTAAGGTCAGTGGCTTTTGATAAGAAGTATTGGGCACAGCCTGGTGACAATGACACCTGACCTTAGGACTTGAAATATCAAATGTTTATCTGAAAAAGCAACTCTAAAATGTGATTTAGGTTTATAAAGGCCATACACAAGGGCAGTTTTTTATCCATCACCATAAATAAATAAATAAATAAATATCACAAACCAGCCCTGCAGCTCTCTGCAACCTATAAATCTAGTCATCTCAAATATATACCATATACAGTGGTGATTCCAGAACTACAGATCAATTATACATCAAGCCAGTGCATAAAAGATAGCTGAAGAATTCAGACCATCAACTCCAGAATTTCTATAGGTAATATTCGAAGCATAAAATTGCAAGGCCAACAGAAATGATCTCTGGGGTGTTACAAAATATAAAACTTCCCCTCTCTGGGGGTGTTACAATCCAGACTTCTACACTTGGGTTTTTCGATTCAACCAACTATATAATTTTGTCCAATGCCAAAATACTTAATCACCTTGTCTAGAAGGACTTCCACATCTGTTAATCAAGTTAGAACTTTCCTTCTTTTACTCTCTCTGCTTTGAACGCATTTGGCCAGCACAGAAGTAATCTTATACTGCTGCACCCTCTGCCAACAATGGTCTACGGGGCATCTGGCTTTAGCTGCTCCCCTAACACTCACTTCACTAACGACAAAGACTGAATTTACCTCTGATGCAGAGAGTCCAACTCCAAGAGCATCCTTTAAGGTTCTCTGTTAGCATGAGGGGAAGTGAGCAGCATACAAGGGTGCTATTGATGCATTGATGCTGTTGCAATGAAGGGGAATAAAATAGATCTTTGCTTCCTACCACTCACCCTCTCCCTCACATGTGTATTAAATTGAATACTTGGCAGGAAGTGTGTATACGGGTAAATGCTAGCAGAAATATCAACTGCTCAGTATTATGTTATGCTCATCTTCTATCAGAACGTGTTGATGTGATCTCTACTTGGTCACATAAAATAATAAAAAGACGATTTATGGGTCATTTGCTTTTTATATTTTTAAGAGTAGATACGAAAACGAAAGGAGAAAATAATTTAATAAAATGCTCCCAGAAATGTCTATGCTAAACTAATGATTCTGGAGCTACCATGCTTTATTGTGTAAATAATCATGTATGTGTTTTTAATATGTGAATTACATAAAGAGATACTTGGGAACTATCTAAAGAGGAGATTATTCACCCCAGAGACTGCAGCAGTTTGTGTGTCAGTGCATCTGCCATGCAGCCACATTAAATCTGTTCAATTCAAAAGTAGCACATTTTTTTGTTGAAAGGGGAAAAAAGTTACTAGTGTGAAAATGTTTACTACCCTGAAAATGCAGTCTTAAGTATTAACCTAATATAACATTAAGAACAGTGGGCCAGAGAACATCACTGAAAACCTTTTAACTTCTACAGGACTTGTAGGTATTTATATGAGTGGCTTTGGAAAAACTAGCATTTTGATTTACTTTTTGTTAAAATTTGAACATTTTCTGATCTCGGCATTTAAAAGCAACAATCACATGTACAGCAGCCTTTGGAGAAAGTATATTAGTATGATTATGAAAATTTCATTAATAACACTATATCTTTCCATAGTGCCTTTCATCAGAGGATTTAGCATCAGTGAAGCCTCATCAGACCCTTACCAGGTAGGTAAATATCAGAACATACACGTAGAAGAGGGGTAAACTGAGGCACAGAAAGGTTGCAGGGCTTTTCCAAGACTAAACTTAATGGCAGAGCTGGGAATAGAACCCAGAAGTCCTGATGACTAGTGTCTTGTTCGACCATTAAATAACATTGCCTTTCTAGAACAGCTCAAACTACCCTACAAATCTATCTGCCTTCCCCCCAACCTTGGGAACAAAATTAAGCTGAATAGAAAATAATGTAATTCACTGCTTATTACTTGCTTGCTTCCTTAAATTGGCAATATTGAAGGAAAAGTTTTGCATTGACAATATGAATAAAAAATGGTAACACAGGGCAATTACCTAATAAGCAAATGTGCTCTATTTTTCAGACTACTCCCAGCATAGCAACATTCATGTATATGTATATGTAAATGTGCATGCTTGCACACACACACACACACACACGTATATGCACACATGTGTGGCGTACACACATGAATGCAACACATTGCATATACATATACACCTCTACCCCGATATAATGTGACCCGATATAACACAAATTCGAATATAACGCGGTAAAGCAGCGCTCTGGGGGGACGGGGCTGCTCTGGCAGATCAAAGCAAGTTTGATATAACGCGGTTTCACCTATAACGCGGTAAGATTTTTTGGCTCCCGAGGACAGCGTTATATCGGGGTAGAGGTGTACATGAGTGTTGCTCTGTGCACTCACATAGTAGTCTCTTTTTTAAATTGCTTGTTGTATCCAGTGTTTTAAATGGAAGTTCCAAGCAGGCTAGATGGGCTGGGGGAACATCAGGAGGAAAAGCTTCAGACTCTCCACTTTGGAAACAAGAGAAATGGAGGGGCACTGTCTGGATGTAACAAATCAACAACAAAGACACCTGTGAAAGGAAAAACTTAACCTATTTTGATTTCACAGAATTTCAAATGTATATTATAAAAATAATGAATGACAAGCTCTGAAGACCCAGAGGAGATCCTGAAGCTCTGAAAGTGGCAACCTACATAATACCAGTAAATAACGCACCCCTGACCTCCTCATACCCTTAGAAAAAAAAAAAAAAAAAAAAAAAAGGGAAAGAGTAAGCAACTTCCCACCTTCCGTTTTGCCTTGCAAATACAACTGCTGACTGAACAGATAGAACTATACTCCATTTTTATTCACGACTAAAGTTTTTATGGGTATAGTATTCTACCTGCTTCAAAACATTTCAAGTGACTACTGAAACTGTTCTCTCTCTTAAGACTAGTAGGAAGGACCAGCTGTTGGAAAGCACTCACTGAACCTCCTCTCCAACAAACATGTCTCACCATTTAGCCCACGCACCAAGCCCAACTGTGTGTGTGTTTTGGCTCATTTCGTCAAGGCTATCCCATCTGCTCAGAACTTCCTTCCAGTTAATGAGTCTTCCTCTAATTGATCTTCCGAATGCTTTTTACTTCTCTCTTAATCATCCACATACTAAACATGCCATCAACGCTGCAGCATCACCATGCCTGCCATCACAGAGACAAACCCCACCCTGCAATTCACTCCTCTTAAATCAAGCTCTCCCTCAAAGCATAAAGAATGGGGCTCTTTAGAAGATGCACACTGTATTCACAGCCACAGGCATTGCCTGTCAGCTGTGTCATGTGACTATATGCCAATATGAGTTTCCTCAGGAGAATTTTTATTTTAATTCAGAGGATAATGGTTCTGTTGGCAAAGCAGCAAGGAGCCCATTACAACCACCCTGCCTTCAGTTCTTTGCTGTTCCTGACTGCTAACGCAGGCATCAAAAATTAAAAATGTACTTGCAGGGATCTAATTTAATATCATCCGTTTTCTAGGAAGATTTTACTCACCACTCTGTGGGTGTTTTGTTGTTGCTACTTTTTCCATCCTTTCCTCTGTATATAGTAGCGAATGCATGCTAGAACAGTTCTCTGAGAGGCACTATAAAATCAAGTTTTGTTAACAAATACATTTCACCTAAGCACCAGCGGTGGCTCTATGTTTTTTGCCGCCCCAAGCACGGCAGTCAGGCACCTTCGGTGGCATGCCTACGGGCGGTCTGCTGGTTACGTGAATTCGGCGGCGTTTCTGCGCATGATCTGTCAGTCCCGCGCCTTCGGCGTACCCACCGCCGAATTGCTGCCGAAGCCATGGAACCGACAGACCTCCCGCAGGCATGCCACCAAAGGTTGCCTGACTGCCACCCTCACGGCGACCAGCACACTGCCCCCCGCGGCTTGCCGCCCCAGGCACGCGCTTGCTGCACTGGTGCCTGGAGCCGCCCCTGCTAAGCACCATATCAAAGATCTCTCAACTCAGAAGGAAAAATACCAAAACTGTTGGGCCTCCTAAGGTTGATTTCAATTGACTTTTTAAAAAGAATAGTACTCTCTAGATTTTCCATAAAAGTGCTAGATATTCAAGACCCAATAAAGAGACCAAGCACCCCAATTTTACCTGGAAAGTCTTGGTTCTCCAAATAATGTCACAGTGTTCTTGGAATTTCCACTGGGAAACCTTCATCTATCAGCATATCTGGGAATTTTATAACTACAAAATGTATATTCCAGACACATTTGCTGCACCACTTTGAAATGTATTGTACACCCTTTTCACTCTCATCAGGTGGCAAGTGTTTATTTCACGATTGTTCAAAGCAAAAGCTTGTCATAAATGAGCCAGGCAACGACACTGCAACATAGGTCTGATAGCTCAATGACCTGAGACTAGTCAGTCAAAACCCTCTTTCTGGTACTTCAGAGAGATAACATAGGAGAGAGAAGATGGACACCTGGCAGTTGCTCTGGCCCTCTGTGATCATCTATACAGTCACCAGAAACCACAGAGAGGAGGAAAGTCAGAGACAGAAAAACAGAACTCAGCTGTTTTTTAAATTATTCTTTGCTCTAAGTAGAGCCTTTCCAACTCAGATGCAGCAAATCAATGAAAGCAACTAGAATGCAGAGAATTTGAGTATATTGTTACCCTAAAAAGTAACATTATGGAACTGTGCTGACATATGATTGTGAAAATGCAGCTATCTGAATACCAAAGCATTTTACCAGAGTCGGCAGGCATAATAATCTTAGTGAAACAGACACAAAAAGGTCAAGGCCACACAGAATCAGTGGCCAAAGTGGGAGCAGACCCAGGTTTTCTTCCTCCAGGTTCAGTTCCCTGTAGATTGGAACCCAAGCGTATTTACAGCACTTGGTCAATATCTTTTTATCTGTTATATTTCCACTTTATACTGTGTAGGCTGCTTTAAATCCATCAGTGCCTTCATTTATAAACATTTCAGAATTGGTAGAAAAATAATTTTGAAGAGGTTTCAGTCTTCCTTAACTGCTCAGGGGGATATTTTCAAAGCCATATGCCGGGAGTATGCCACGTGACTC
Organism: Trachemys scripta elegans; assembly: GCF_013100865.1. NCBI lineage: Eukaryota > Metazoa > Chordata > Testudines > Emydidae > Trachemys > Trachemys scripta. The sequence continues at coordinate 87,826,105 of NC_048299.1, forward strand.
CCATTCATGTTAAAATTAGAGCCACCAGAATAAACCCCATATGCTGCTTTGAAAAAGTACCTTGGTGTGTCCACAGAAAATTTCTGCAGCTTAATGGAACCTGCACATTTTCTTCTGCCTGTTTTTCTTTCTCCAGTCCATGAATATATTTTTAGCAGCTCTTAATTTTCTCCCCGGTAATACTTTGCACTGTTTTGAAATATGATGTGCTGCTGCTCTGATTCCTGCGCAGCCCTGTTATTCTAATTGTCAGTACAGTTGTAGGTACAGTATTTGCTTTTAAAATGTATAGCTTCCAATAACACCCCTCTCTGAAACAGTAACAACTGGTTGATCCCGTCACCCTCACTGATCCGAGCTAGTCCAAGGGTCTGCTCCTGCAGCCCTTACTCGCCTGAATAGTCCCACCTACTCAGGCCAGGTGTGTTCACAGTCTGCAGGCATCAGCCCAGCCTTCACAATGCATTAACAGAGTGTGGTTCAGCTAGATCGAGTCCCTGTCTCCCTTTGCATTTGCAATACCTTATTTGCACCTACCATCAGGTCATCGAGAGATGGAAGCACTCAGATTTCAAGGCCCCAATCCTGCAACCAAAACTTGTGCCCACATTGAGTCCCACTGAAAACAATGGGGTTGTTTATGGCATTTGCAGGATCAAGTTGCAGGATTGGGGTAGTTGTGAGTGTTACTGGCCCCAGCATGTCTCGGTGGTAACAGCAAGCGTTGCATATACTGCCCTTAAGCACACATCTAAATATTTGTCATGTACAACGATAATCGTCACCATCATTTAAAAATAGAGAAAAACGAACATTTTAACTTAATTTTTCATTTGACAGCTCAAGTTCTCTAATCTTTCCTGCTTGTGGCTGTTACGTATGAAGGATAATGTACTGAAAGATTATATGACTGCCATCTCTTAGTTTTCTCCTCATCCTCCTCTTTGCTCTCCAAATCCCAACATATTATCACTTTGCCAGTTCATAACAAAAATCCACCTGACTCTGCATCTATAAACTTCATTGCTTTTAAATGATATGTAAATAAAGGGGGGAAACGGGTATGTATGCTGAAGGTGTTGCCTCCATGAATCAAGTCCTTGCCTACCAATGGATGTGTGCTGTCAGACTAAGTAAAATGAATGTGTTAGCCCTCTGAAGGAGGATAGTCTTGTGGACAGGTGATATGGGTTCAGTTCCCAGCTCAGTCCCCTGACTTTCCATGTGACCTTCAGCAAGTCACTCGATTTTTCTTTGCCTCAGTTCCCCACCTGTAAAGTGGGGATAATGCTACTTCTTTTCTGCTACTCTTTGTCTTGTCTACTTAGATTATAATCTGTCGGGGTCAAGAATTCTCTCTTAATATATATGTTTGTACAATGCCTAGAGGAATGGGGTCACGATGTCAGTTGGGGCCACTAAGCAAATGTGCTACAAATAAATAACAACAACAACTTGGGCTGGAAACACAAAGGGCAAACTACAATAGAAATCATTAAAAACATTTACCAGCTGTGACAATCTGTACCCCTATGTTTAGCCCTTTTACGGGACTATGATACATTTCATACACATTGTACCATGTGAAGTGTCATCTGAAAACTCAAAATTTGCTGATCAGTATTGTCCTGGTAAAATATGTATGTGGAAACACTGGATGTAAAATTATGACATTATACTGTATTAGATTACTAAAATATTTTCCAAGTCTGGGGAGCAGTCACAAACCAGTTCCCCAGAGATAAAAAGCTAGCCGATGCCTCAGCCAGGTGTCAACAAAATCAAATGGACCATCACCTAGTCAAAAGGCCATTCTTTGGGAGGAAAAAGGGTGTGGGCAAAAAATCTACATCTTGAAAAAGAAACAGCTGTGTAGGGTTCCCATCCACACAGACTTTTTGTCTCCTGAAACTCAACTGGAGATGATTCTTGAAGAAGAGAAAGAACTATAAGAAAGAAGAGCAGGTGCCCCAAAATATCTCTCCTTGTCTCTCTATCCACAGCATCAACACCACCTGAAGAACAAGGAAGCAGAACTGGACTGGGGGAGGAATCCTGACAAAGAAATTCAGCCAGTAAGACTGGTGAAACGTGGTGAGAGACGCTTTGCTTTGAATTCACTCTAGCTTGTTAAGTAGGCATTTGTTGTGTTTTATTTTTATTTTCTTGTAACCAATTTTGACTTTTATGCCTCATTACTTGTAGTCACTTAAAATCTCTCTTTTGTAGTCAATAAACTTGTTTTATTGTTTTATCTAAACCAACATGTTTGGATTGAAGTGTTTGGGAAACTCCATTTGGGAGAACAGGTTTTGTGCATATCATTTTCTATTAATAAAATGACAGACTTTATATGAACTTGTATTGTCCAGGAGAGTGCTGGGAAGTACAAGATGTACATTTCTGGGGGGGAAGTCTGAGACTGGGAATTTGCTGATGTTACTCTGCAGTGTAATTCATGGAGTGCTATAGCACTCAGACAATATAATTGGGAGTAACTTACTTGCTGCAGGCTGTGTGTGAGCAGACCAGGAGTGGTAGCTCTCACAGCAAAGCAGTGCAAGAGGCACCCTCTGTTGGAGAACTGAGGGCACACAGCTATTCATTGGTCCAGATTATATCCTGGGTAATGTCACACCAACCTTTACCATACATGTGCTATATAAGTCTCCTCTTCTAAGTGTCAGTGAAAACTGATCTCAGATATCACCATACAGTAACTTGGGACATGCTGATATTCTAATGGTGATTACTGTATCAGAGGGAGAATCTTCTCCAGAGCCTGACCTGGAATTTTTGGACAGAACTTCTCTTGTTGTTGGAAAATGCTGATTTGTCAAAACAAACTTTTTGTGAAAATGTATCAGTTTTGACAAAACCTTCATTAGAAAGGTTTCTTAGGTCCTTGATGGAAGTTCTCATCAAAACCAGACAAAGCCCCCAGAACAGGCCAGTAGTAAGGGCAAGCACTGGATCAGGCAGAGCAAGCCCTTGAACGTGGGTCTTCCATGTGAGTGCCCTAACCACTGGGCTATTCTGGGGTGGGGTTCTTACTCTCTTCCCTCCCCCCATCACATGAGGAATGAAAAATTCTGAAACCTCAACATTTTTCACAACCTATAATTCTTGTTTTCTGGCCAGCTCTACTCTTCTTATCTTCTTTAACGTTTGACAAATTACATGATATTGGCTCATTCTATTTTTTTCTGCCTTGGTTTTAAAAACACTTGGTTTTAAATAAACAGTGATTATTTATGTATATTTTCATATTGAGCAATGAAACAAGTAGTTTGTAAATGTGTCAATCTCCAAAAGAGGAAGCCACTTCTAAGCACAGCCAGCATGCAAATTGTACAATTAACTCAGCAAAAATTAAATTAAACTACTGCCAGTCCCCCATTTGAATTTGGTGATTGTATGTCCTCAGGATAGTGGTGTAGCAGAAAACTAATGAGAAAGTCCTGGCTATCGTCAAATCAACAACAGATATTGAAGTGTTACTATAGTACAAAAATCAAGAAGCGTAGAGAAGGAAATTAGAATCATCAAATTCTTTCACATGGTAATAACTAAAGCAAATTGAGCAGCTATAAAACATTCTGTTCTTCTTTATAGCTTAAAGGCAACAAGGCAAAGAAAAACATACTAGTGCAACGAAGTTTTATATAGAGATTTTCATTTTAAAAATAAAGCAAACTACTCCCAACAGTTTTTCTGTAGCTGGTACCCATTCACATCGTGCGTGTGTGCATGTGTCTAAGGTTTATTCACTAGCTCAGTGGCAAAATTCTTGTCCTCAAACAAACATAGTCTGCTAGTACCGTGCATGTGGAGTTGGGCAGGAAAAAAAGAATTCCCAATTTTATTTTTTCATTATTAAAAGGTATTGTTTTTTATTAGTGCATGTAAGGGACACTTTGCTTGGTCAAGTGCCCAGGTTCATATTTAGGAAGAGGAAATTGTAATGTTTGCTTGATTTTTTTTTTTTGTCTTTTAACTTAAATAATGCCCTTCAGTTTCCTTTCAGTAATGAAAATACATAGCTGCAAGCAGTCCCAGTTGTTCAGAACCCAGGGACTGTGGCCATTGGTACAGCCTGAGGCGTTTGTTTTGCCTTCTATCACTAGAGGCCATTGAGCAGAATAGCCAATAGACTAAATGAGAGTACCTATTGGGTGGTGAAAAGGGTGGTGGTGGAAAGAATCAGTTTGGCGGAGAAAGCTGGAATATGGGACTTAGCCCTCCTCAGCAGAGAAAGTGAGAAAAAAGCCACAGGTTGTGAGAAAAGTCCTACCATTCCTCCCTCCCCCGCCGCCTGGATGAGCAGTAGCAGCAAATGGGCCTCTCTCAGCCCCTCAAGACGACAGCCACAGACCGGGATAAGTCTGTTGGGAGAAAGGGGTCATGGGGGGGGTGGGGGGGTGGAGAAAGGGAGTTGGAACAGAAAAGCATCTGAATTTCTGAGTGTTTGTTCTGAATCCCACTTTTGAAGTTCCTCAATCACTAGTTTATGTGTATTTTTTTTATAAAATCACAAAATGGAGTTTAATAGGGAGGAGGAGTTACGAGCTGAGCATTCAGATTAAAAGTAACCTAAAATCCACCAGGATGGGTGCACAGCTCTTTGGCAGCTTCCATACGCTGGCTTAGCTGGAGAAGAATCCTTGGAAAAGAATCTTAAAATGTTGGCAACTATGAAATTGCCCTCTTTACTTCTGTGTTTGCAAAAATAATGATGTCCCAGAACCCCATTTGGTGTTTTTCAGACACTCTTCTCACTATGAAGTAGGCTGTACTAAAATAAGTCTTAGATGGTTATTAATATGCTCACACTGTATAGGGATAAACTGGCTTTCCAATTTCCCTAGGACATTTGGTCAAGCACAACAGGACAAACACTTATTCTTATAAAACATGCCAGTGGATCTTGAATATCCATACAGAGCAGGCATAAGCTTGGTTTATAAGGGGGGGAGGGATAGCTCAGTGGTTTGAGGATTGGCCTGCTACACCCAGGGTTGTGAGTTCAATCCTTGAGGGGGCCACTTAGGGATCTGGGGCAAAAATAAGTACTTGGTCCTGCTAGTGAAGGCAGGGGGCTGGACTCAATGACCTTTCGAGGTCCCTTCCAGCTCTATGAGATAGGGATATCTCCATATATTAAGGCCTTACCATAAGGACCCATATTAACAGAAGGGCAAAGGAAGGAGTGCTGAGTTTGTCTTGTTGGGACCTGAAGATTAAAGCGCTAAGGGGACAGCTACAAGTGGAGCTGAGGGTGTGATTTCCAGCTCACATCAGACATACTTGCACTAGCTCTCATGGAGCTCTGGCAGAGCTGGTGCACTAAAAATAGCAGGGTAACCATGGTAACACAGGCAGTGGTGAGCGGTAGCACTGGCTAGTCAC
>NC_048299.1:87831836-88069963 GCF_013100865.1 Trachemys scripta elegans
TATTTATACGTGCCCCTGGAAATTTCCATTACATGCATCCGACGAAGTGGGCATTCACCCACGAAAGCTTATGCTCCAATACATCTGTTAGTCTTAAAGGTGCCACAGGACTCTCTGTTGCTTTCTAATAAGTCTGTGCCACATTGGTCATCAATCTCACTGCAAAACACGTGTATAGATTTCATGTTAGGAGTTATATCTGTACTCTGAAAATTATGTTCTTCAGGTCTGCATCTAGGGCCTCGTTACCAACAAAGGCGAAAAACAGGCTCTCTTTCAGTCAAGAAATGTTTGTCTGTCTGTTTATGTGTAAATTAAGTATTATATGGTTCACAATGGGCCTCCACTCATAAATCTGAACCAAAAGCTAACGAAGGATTGTGAAATCTTCAAAGAGAGGAAATTAACAGGACAAGGTGAACAGCAAGAGTTATCCTGTTTAGGGGTTATACAATGAACTTTGGAAACTATAATGGATGCATATGACCCACTAGACAGTCCTTCAGTCTGTGAGGACAAGGGGTCAGCGGGCTTGATCTTATGAGAAGGGGGATCTCAACCAAACTGGTTGAAAATGATGGGGAAAGAACTTGGGGTAAGCTTTCTTGTAAGAGATAGAGGAATACCTCATTAATTAAGTTTAGTCTCTAGCAAGTGAGTTATAATCTTGTTTTATCTGTAACCATTTGTTTCCAATATTCATACTCACTATCACTTGAATCTCTGTTCTTTGATGATAAACTTATTTTTGTTTTCACTATAAATATATATAAGTGCTGTGTATTCAGCAGAGCTGTGCTCTAAAAGTGCAATGTACTGTTCTTTTGGGAATAGCAGGCCTGGTAATTCTGTGTTTAGGTGGATAAGGGGCTGAACACTACAGGGAACACTCAGAGGACTCAGGGGTCAGTGTGCCCCTATTGCTAACCTGTATGTGTGTATATATATATATATATATAGAGAGAGAGAGAGAGAGAGAGAGAGAGAGAGAGAGAGAGGCCTTTCGAGGCCTGGAAGACAGTGCTTGTGTTGCCAGAGGCAGGTGGTTTCAGGGAGGTGATCCATAGCAAGCACAAGACAAATACAAGATTTCCTCATGCTATGGGCAGATGTTGGTGAAGTGCCTCATAATACTGGGTACCCTGCGAAATGTCATAGCACTTCAGTTCCTTCCAGTAGTAGCCTACCAGCCTAACATCCTTGATGCAAGTAGAGACCTTGAGCATTTCAGTTTTCATAGTCATGTTTTTTACTGTCCTTAACTGAGGCAGCAAGTTCTTTAATCAGAGATTCTGGTTTCTATTCCAGTGATATTAACAATGGGATTGATATTCATTTCTGTACTGCCTCTGGGCTCCAAGGCAATTCGTCCATGCGACCTCAAATTATTTGTCCAATGCTGCAGTCACGACTTGCACAATATTACATTGCCCCTTTAAGTACATTGACCCCACTCTAAGTACATTGCCTTTTTAAGTAGATCAGGAAGTTGAGACAGCAGCAGCTGCCTTCAAGCTCCCTCCATCCTGAGCCCTGGCGTGTCCTTCCCCTCCTCCCCCCGCTCTATGGAGATAGGGTAAGCAGGTGGCAGGAGCAGGGGGGAGGGGGACATCCTGATATTAGCCCCCCTCCTTCCCGCCCAGCAAGCAGGAGACTCACAGGAGCAGCTCCAAGGCAGAGGGCAGGAGCAGCACATGGCAGTGGGGAGAGGGACAGCTGAACTGTCGGCAATTGATAGCCTGCTGGGCGGCTGCCACACAGGGAATTTAGGGGAACAGGGAGCTGCCAATCCACCCTGGTTCCAAGCCCCAACCAGCTAGCTGCAACGGGCTGCTCTTTCTGCAAGCAGTGGACAAAGCTGGCGGCTGCCAAACAACATTATAAGGGAGTATTGCACAACTTTAAATGAGCATGTTCCCTAATTGATCAGCAACGTAACAACAAAACAACATTAACTGGGACGACTTTAAGTGAGGAGTTACTGTACTGGCTTTCTAAGACTGCAGATAATTAGACTGAATCAGTGAGGAGATGTGAACAATTCCCATTTTGTTCACTGGGTTAACTCAGAAGCTCATCTCTCACTCACCATGTCTCTTTCTATCCTCCAGCAGGCTACACTCATTTGTCTTTATCGCTTTGAAGGCTCACCAACTCTGCTTACCCTGGTGCAATGAGTCGTCTAGATCATCTAACTGGTGACCTGCTGCACATTTTGTCAAACACAGGGCTGTTATCTCCTGTTCTAAGAATAGGGGGAAACAGCGGTATCGCTAATTGGCAAATGTTGGCTTTTTAATGGCAACCGCTGTATTTGATCAAGACAATACAAGAGATGTAAATTTCAGACGACAAACAAGGACGCTTGTATAAGGACAAAAAGAAAACCTTGCTTTGTTTAAAAGAAAAAGCCATCTGAATGATTTTCACTCCCGCTCTTCAACCACAGTGCTGTTTAGATTACAATTACTTAAAGTGAGCCAATAATAATTTGAGTTCCTCTGCTACTCTAAGACAGGCTATAAAAATCTCATTGTCAGCTACATCATTCATCATGATAACCTCATTTCAACTGAAAGAAAATCTCAGACGTCATTCCTCCCCCTCCTTTTTTTTTATTCGCCTATAATAAGGTCTATAGTCTAGGGAGCTTTCAGGCTGAACCCTGCATTGTGATTTACAAAATGAAAATCTGGAATTATATGCTCACTGACATTTACATCAGCAGCAATTCATGCAGCAAAAAGCCATATGCCAGGCACCTCTGATTTAACCAAATTATGGAAACATACATTACAAAGAAGAAATACAAATTCGAAGATGAGAGGGGTTCCCACGATTTGATTTTTATCATCACTTTAAACAGAGCATGACAGTGGCAATATCACAACATGTTTTGTTCGGGTGACAGTTTTAGTTAGGTTATATCATTTCACTGACTGACTGATACAGCCTGCATGAAAGTAACAGAATTTCTTCCAATGCCAAACATTTTTATAGAGAGTACAAAAAAGCATGGTTAGTAGTTCACAGTACAATCACCCTATTGAAAGCTAAGGGTGTTTATTGGCCCTATTTGCACCCACAGTGATGAAAATGAAGAGTGCTTTGAAAGCATGAAGAGGCAACAGTTTTTTTAAATTGCCATCTACAGGGTGTTAAAGCATGTATGAGATCTATAGTAACAAATGGTCTTAATTATGGAATGAAAGAGCGGAATCCATTCAGTCAGGGGAATCCAGGCTTTTAGAAAAGGAGACCCATCATCAGTTTGCAAATATTCAACAAGACACTTGTGTTTAGTCTGCGCTGTGTTGCATGATAGAAAGAAGGGGGAAACTAAGGCTAGACCACTGTAGTTCTTATTAGAAAATGAATAATAAACCACCATAGTAAAATAAAATCAGACACTTAAGCAGCAGGATGAAATAAACCTAAGATACTGCATATCAAGAGCAGAGATTTTATTTTATTTACCTAGATGCTTTGATTGTAATGAATGTTTTGTCCACCCACACCCTTTTGTTCCCTGCCCTAGGCAATCTCTCTTTTTCTAGGCAGCGCCCAAGCGGGCATTCATTCACCTCAGAGGGCAGAGGTGATCCATTGGCGGGGTAAGGGGAAGATATGCAGGGTCAAGTGCCAACACAGCAACCGTTCGGGTGGGAAGAAGAAGGGGAGGGGCCAGAGCTGGAGCAGAAGGGGCTGGACCAGAGCCATGCTGGGAGAGCGCCTGGCGGTGCCGGCGGCGGGCTGCCCCCTGCACAGGCTCGACTTCTGGGGCCAGCGGCCGAGCGAGCCGGATGCTTGGAGTCAGCCCCTGTCCCCGGAAGTTGAACCTGGGCAGGAAGCGGGCGGCCACTGCTGCCCCTCCCCAGCCAGGCTCTCGCTGAGGCAGCTGCTATGCTGCATGGAGCAGAGAACAGGAGTGGCTCCGTCCCACTCCCTGCCCAGGCCTGGCTGCTAGGGAGGGAAGCCAAACGTGCCGAGGGAGAGCTGACACAGTGGGAGGACAGAGTGTCCCATCTCCCCCCACAGGTAACGTAGGGCGGGGAGGGGGCAGGAAGAGCTGGGGGGGCCCTAGGCTGGGAGCGGGGAGGAGATGTGGGGAGGTCGCATGTCCTCCCCTTTAGTTGGTGCCCCTCCCCCCACCCCCTGTATGGGGAGGCACCAGTCGTCTATGTCTGAGGACCTGTTTACACTTCAGCACTATACTGGTGCAGCTGTGCCACTGTAGTGCTTAGTGAAGACGCTATCTACTCCGACAGGAGAGTGTAGGTAATCCACCTCCACACCCTGAGGGACGTAGGTATACCAACATAAGTTTGTAGTGTAGACCAATGCTCAGTCTTCTCTTCATGCAAAATCACCTTTTCAGTGGAACACAATTTTTGATTTTTAAAAAACAACAATAATATGATGCCTACTGAAGTATTACCTTGTCTCTCTGCACTTCCTGTTTGCAATGTAGTTGAAAGGTGAACTGGAAAGCAAAGTAAAAGGTGAAAAACTGGCGCCATTGAAGTCAATAGCAAAACTGCCATTGATTTCAATGGGGCAGGATTTCACCCTTAAAATGTTTCCCCTGTAACAATTCCTTCCTGATAAAGACCTAAGTGATTATTTCACTATATACTCTCCCATCCTGCTGCTCCCTTCATAGAATATTTCATAGAATCTCAGGGTCAGGAGGGACCTCAGGAGGTCATCTAGACCAAACCCCTGCTCAAAGTAGGACCAATCTGCAACTAAATCCCCAAATGGCCCCCTCAAGGATTGAGCTCACAACCCTGGGTTTAGCAGGCCAATGCTCAAACCACTGAGATATCCCTCCCCCTGGGAGGACCTTGGCAAGGTCTTTGGATTACATAAAATAAGGAGCAACACAAATCTGTAACCTGAGCTTTATTCTTAGCTCCTTATCCTGATAAAATGATTCATGTGGCTGTACCTTACAACTACATGGAGCTCCCATGAATTCAATGGAACTCCATGCAGAGGTCACATAACGTTCTGCCTCCATGGATAATTTTACAGGATTATTGCATTAATCAGCATTCCACTTACTGCACAGCTCCAGTAGCCTGATGTGACACCACTATTTTAGGACGCTCTTCCAAAGATTACAGAGCCATCTGGCAAAGAGAAGGAAGTGAGGACATGATATTTTCAGTGTAAAAGCTAGAAGTTTTTTTTTTTTTTTTTAAGAAGTTATGAGCTTGCCTTTGTATATCATAGTGGGCAGAAAAGGGCCAGCAGTTTTTTTTCTTATTGCTTCAAAGTACGGCTGTCAAGCGATTAAAAAAAGTAATCGCAATTAATTGCACTGTTAAACAATAATAGAATACCATTTATTTAAATATTTTGGATGTTTTCTACATTTTCAAATATATAACTTAAATTACAACACAGAATACAAAGTGTACAGTGCTCACCTTATATTTCTTTTTGGTTACAAGTATTTGCACCGTAAAAAACCCCAAAAGAAATAGGTTTCAGAGTAGCAGCCGTGTTAGCCTGTATCCGCAAAAAGAACAAGAGTACTTGTGGCACCTTAGAGACTAACAAATTTATTAGAGCATAAGCTTTTGTGGACTGCAATTAATCGACAGCCCTACTTCAAAGTTCAATTTAAATGCTTGATATGCATCCGAAGAAGTGGGCTGCAGTCCATGAAAGCTTATGCTCTAATAAATGTGTTAGTCACAAGTACTCTGGTTCTTTTTCCAAAATAAATAGTATTTTTAATTAACTTAATATAAGTACTGTAGTGCAATCTCTATCATGAAAGTTGAACTTACAAATGTAGAATTATGTACAAAAACCCCTGCATTTAAAAATAAAATATTGTAAAATTTTAGAGCCTGCAAATCCACTCAGTCCTACTTCTTGTTCAACCAATCGCTCAGACATACAAGTTTGTTTACATATGCAGGAGATAATCCTGCCCGCTTCTTGTTTTACAATGTTACCTGAAAGTGATAACAGGCGTTCTCATGGCACTGTTGTAGCCGGCGTGGCAAGATATTTACGTGCCAGATGCGTTGAAGATTCATATGTCCCTTTATGCTTCAACCACCATTCCAGGGGACATGGTTTCAATTACAACACAGAATACAATATATATGAAAATGTAGAAAAACATCCAAAATATTTAATACATTTCAATTGGTATTCTATTGTTTATCAGTGTGATTAAAACTGTGATTAATTGCTATTAATTTTTTAATCCTAATTAATTTTTTTAATTATGTGAGTTAACTGCAATTAATCGACAGTCCTACTTCAAAGTTCAATTTAAATGCTTATAATCTCATAAAACCCAACTCAGTTAACTGTTTTTAAAAACAGGAATGCATTCTTTACAATATTAGTTGAGGTGGGGTTTTCTAAAGGGGCCTAAAGGAGTTAGTTAGAAGAGGATGAAAAATGTTATCTATGTGACAAGTGCCTTTGATTTGAACAACCCCAAATTTTCAGGTAAGAATGTTGAAATTTTAATCTGATTTTTGCATTCTGACCCATCTGTAGATACAAGACTGCATCTTCTCTACTTAACCTCCTGGTGCCTTTTGCAGTAATTGTCTTGGTTTGGCAATATAGTGGGATACTGATGTAGATCAGAAAGATATAGATAAACATAGATGAAGTTATATACCAAGCTATTTTAAAATGAATAGCTGATAAAGGATACATTTGCTAAATGGATACATTTCCAGTGCACTAAAAGGGCAGATTTAATAGAATATTGACCAGATGTGAGAAGAAATTTCTTAAATGAATAGATTTACAGTGTAACATACCAAAGTGCATAGTTTAAAACAGCAAAGCTAATGGAATAGATCTGATAACCTCACTGCACCCAATTATAGTCTAACAGGTTTCTACTATTCTTGAATAGTAGTTTTCAATTAAAAAACTCATGCTTTGTATATACGCCATATAGTAGACTTGTAAAATGAGTTATAATTGCCAAGAAAATGTGTTTAGCTAACTTCATGCATTGCACAATTAATAACAATATATTCATAGCAATTATCTGTTTCCAGTAAAAATTAATAGAGTGCTAATAGCCGCAGGTGGGTTAATTTAATTTGCACTAATCTGCCAGAGACTGAGGTATACAACATTTATTCTACAAGAGAATTATCCATTTTGCAGTCTCTCTGACCAATATAAACAAAGCATTACCAAATGAAATTCTAATCAGGCTAACAGAAGGGTATAATCATTCAGCTATCCCAACATTTTCCCTAGTTAAATGCAAACATTTCATTTCTCAGGTCAACCCAGAAGAAATTACATTCACTGCTTCACAAATGTTGAGATGCCCATAAGAAAACAATAAACACTTTTGTGAACATCTGTGAAGAGCTACTTAGCACACCACTACTAAAAAGAAAAGCATGTTCTGCACACTGGATTTTACTTTTCACTTTTATTTTTCCATTACCTATTTTTTTCCCTTTCAGGTGGCAATGCAGGTCTTTTAATGTTCCCTTTCTCCTTTAATTGTCTCCCCAAACCTCATCATGGTACCTCTTTCTGGCCATCCATTAAATGACTGGTTTCCTTCAGTAAATGACATAAGCAGTTACTGTGATTCAGGGCCTTTGAGGGTCCTGGTAGATAGATGAAGGATTGAAAGACTTTTGGAACCAGTTGGGGATGCTCCATAAATCTAGAGTCAGTGTGATGCAGTGGATTGGGCAGAGGGTGAGCAAGGAATGTAGTCTGGAGATCTAGGTCTATACCTAGCTCTGCAATTGGTTTCCTGTGTGATCTTGGGCAAGTCAGACCTAAAGAAGAGCTGCAATAAAAGATATTTCCTCACGCATCTTGTCTCTCTTGGGCAAGTCACTAATATCCTTGTGCCTCTGTTCCCTATATATAAAATGGGGATAATACTTCGCTAACTCTGAACAAAACATGCTAAGTATTATTACTACCAGTCAGGGCCGGCTCCAGGGTTTTTGCTGCCCCAAGCGGTGCAAAAAAAAAAAAAAAAAGCTCAAAATAAAGCCCAGATTTCAGACAAAGTCTGTGAGCTCCACAAAGTTTATCACCATTCCAACCACACACTGTACCACCTTCTTGCCAGAGGATGCATCAAGGCAGGTGACTGAGTGCTTGCCGTAATGGCCCCAGACTGATGACTTCACTCTCCCTGGACATCTCCCATAGTCCCTACTTTCAAACAGCATTTGAAAATACTCTTTTCCCAAGTGTTCTCTATTCATCACAAGAAGTGCTGGACAAAAAAAAAAAAAAAAAAAAAACTTGCTTCCCTCAGTACACTGCTTACATAATTATTCACTTTTAAATCCTGCTCTTGAACAATTAGTCATATTCTAAACCTGTCCTTGAGTAATTATACATTCTAACTATGCCTACAACATGAAGTCACTAGAGAATCTGAGAAAGAAGCAACATAGTCCTTTCAAATCCTCACCAAGCAGAGAAATAATATTTTTCATTTTTATACTATGCTCATTGTCTTTTCTGTTATCTTGTCATAGAACAAGGAAAAATGTTCAGAGTGTTGGAGTGTGTCAGCAATAAATGTCATTTGTGGTCATCAAATGCCTCAGTGTTTGCTTTGGTATTTAATTACAGGATTCACAAAAGGTATTTATTGCTTTTATCTGCTGCCAGAGTGAATGTTACCTATTAAATTTACTATTGTCCAACACAGAGCACTGTTTGTTATATGTATGCCTGCAATATGTCTCATATGATTTATGCATGTTCTTAATATAATCTCATAAATTATCTATTTATGCCTCATTCCTGCATTGGGATCTAGTACCATGGACTACCACTGCCAGTGAGACATCCCAATAAAGTACCAGGACTCCTCATGGATACACAGGTCTAGGGCCTTATTGTGGTTTGTCTGGTAAAGTAACTTGAAATAACAGTTTTAATTGAACTTTGCAAAGTTTATAGCATATAGCATTATTTGGCAATAAAAATATATCTTCAGTATCTGAGAAGGATGACCTCAAATGACTACATGGTAAAATGTATTAATTATATTTCTGCAATGAGGGAAAATCTTGAGAATAAGATATCTTAACTCTTTAGTTAAAAAAAAGTTATAGTTTTAGTAATTTATTAGATTTCCTCCTGCAGCAGTTGCTTCAATCAAAGCAGGAGATGTGAGGACTTTAAAAGCTTTGGATTTTGGTGGTCCACGGCTTTATCTTGGGAAGGTCATTCTGTCATCCTTCTTGAAATGATACAGTCTACACCTTCATTACCACTAGAAAATCTTAATTGTGAATACACTACAACAGATATACTCCTTAGAGCAGTAGTATGAATTTTCTTGACTACCTAGGTGCTGTGGTTTCTGCAAGAAGAGACTTTTTATATATTGATTGAGAACCATTTGAGGTCAACAGTAAGTCCAGGAAGACTCAGGATTTACAATTCCAATTGAACATGAACCTGCCAAGAAGCCTTAAGTAGGGCAGTCTGATGGATGAATGTTCATGCAAGACAACCAGACCGATCCCTCTGAAATGCTGAACTGCCTGAGTTTCAGTCCCTGCAAATTATTACAGCAGCTTAATATTTGAGAAAGTGTATCTATTTAAGAATAAAAATAGTTGATTTATAACCAGGATTCTTGTCCTGAGAGAGAAAAGTTCACAAGGTATGTTTTTTTTGGGGATGACAGAGATTTGAACAGGAGATTTTGGCATGCTAATCACAGTTGGTTCTGGAGCCACCAACTTACATTTAGACTCACCGCTCTCAAAAGTCCTTAGAATCTCATACTCAACATGTGACTCTGTGTGTGGAGGAGGGATGGCCTCAGGGGGTTGCTCACAGGGAGACTTCATGGAGGGTGCATATGACAGACATGAGGGAGATCCATGAGATGCCTATGTACTAACCTACTCTGCTGTCAAATTCACTAGCTCACATGGCCAACTGCTCCTTCAGATGGCCAGTGAATGCAGGGGGTTTACAAAAACCAGGATGGTGTGACCCTGTTTACTACTCACTGCTGGGGTGCCTCCTTGTGGCTCATCTGGGGATTAGCTCTCAACTGGTTTGACACTCCCTTCTTTGGTTGCTTGCCCCATAGTGTGTGTGTATGTCTCTCTCTCTCTCTCTTTCTCTCTCTCTCTCTGGACTCCAGTTACTAGTTTTTGCAGTGAAGACACAGTCTCTGATGAGACGGGCAACAAAGGGCCAATCAGCACAAGCTGTTGTGGTGTGGTAGGTTTATGTGATCACCAAACATCTTTTACATAGGACACCAAACAGCCATCTCCCATTTAGTCCCTACTGAGCTAGATTTAAACCTGCACTCTGTTGATGAAAGGTTCTGTATTCCATTACCAATCCCCTGGACTAACTCAAAAGTGCCCCCTAGTTCACTCACATTAATCTCAAACCTGTTAGTAAAACTGAGACATAACCATCCCATGTATCAATATACAACATGAATGATTACGTACAGCTAGGATATATTATATTTACAAAGGCACAAACCATGCCGCACTTTTACAAACAACAGCTGATGACATAGCATGCTAAAGGCTCTTTGATCACCTGTGCACTCCAAAAACAAGACAGGTTTCAAGTAAAATGGAGTTGTTTCCATTTGCGGGTCTAACTACATCTTAATTTTTCAACAATACCCACCAGATATAAATAATGTAAGCCCTAAAGTATGTCATAAAGGCACAATATAAGTTTAGCTACCTGACTGAATTATTCTATACAGACTTCTACCTCTGAAGTCTCTGAAAAAAGGTTACAGTTGTAATGGTAAGATCCTTCTTCTTTAAGATATGAAGAACATTAGAGTCTCTTTCTAATGCATGCGTGTGTAATAGCCAGGGATGACAAGAAGTTTAATGAGGGAGAGTTTAAAAGAAGTATGAGATCTTACCGACCTCTTTGAAAACACACCTTAGAATTCTTCAAACCGTATGCTGCTATTAAAAAAGCTTTAAAATTAATAAACAGTGATGGAATCTCCCCAGCATGGAGTGTAGTGGCTGGATTTCACCACTGAAATAAAGTCTTTACCTATGGTTTACTGAAGCCTTAAAAATAGACTAAGGAACCAATGGGAAAGTAGTGGGGAGTTCCCAACAATTCAACTTCTAGTAGTGGGGAGGGATAGCTCAGTGGTTTGAGCAGTGGCCTACTAAGCCCAGGGTTGTGAGCTCAATCCTTGAGGGAGCCACTTAGGGATCTGGGGCAAAATCAGTACTTGGTCCTGCTAGTGAAGGCAGGGGGCTGGACTCGATGACCTTTCAAGGTCCCTTCCAGTTCTAGGAGATAGGATATCTCCAATACTAACCTTTCTATAGTGTGAGAGGTGGGGAATATGTCTCCAAATGTGCACACAAGCTAGGCTGTAAAACTTCTTAATACTTCTAGAATGTCCAATTTACTTTGATTAATCAAAATTTAAATTAAAAGAGCTATCCCTTCTTCATTACGATTAAAGACCACAGAGTAGCTCTCAAGCAGAAACATTAGGTTCCAAGAGCCTTACTCCAGTATACTGAGTTTCCAACTGAGTTCGTGGGAAAAGAATTCCACATCTCAAGTGATTAACAAATGGTATGAAAGTGGTACTTTCAGACATTACCAGGATGATAAAAGTTATTCAAACTAAAAAGGCTAAGGCTTATGAAGATAGAAAGTGAGGAGAAGCAATTTGTCACATATGAGAACAAACTGCATCCTTTTGGGATTGCTCGGTGCTGTCTCCAAAGAGGCACTCATCTTTAAAAGGAAGGGCTAAAAGATCCTATCCTTTTAAAAGTTTAAATAGTACATTACAACAGAGAGGCAACTGCGCTTGGTTTTCCAAAGAACCCCAGAACAATGTAACTGCTAAAAAATAAATATATTAATTTTCATCCTCCACTGAATCTTTTGGGGGACTGTCTGTTGTCAGAAATGAGACTGCCCTATTACACTAATCCACTAGGATAACTAGTTGTACATTCTCAATTCAGTGTGAGAGCAATTACATACCAAATCCTTATTGAGCTGGGATGATAATATAGCTTCAGCGATCAACATCCATTCATAAACTTGTTAAATATAGTCACTTATTATGATGACCTCTTAAAAAGTGTTGGCATCTTTATACATGTGAATTAAATTTTCAAACTATCCAGTGAATTGTCTTGCTGAGGCATTTTTGGGTAGTAAATACTTGGCGAGTCAATTACAGAAGTGTATTAAGAAAATCCCACACAAGAATAGTGCGCTTTTTTATGAGGATCCATTCCTCCCCTTGCCAGAGCATACGTCCTCATTGGCAGCTACCTGTATCTAAAAGATGGCCAATCCACACTGTGTCCTGAAGATCCACCACTACTTCATCGAGGGAATCCTGTTTTTCCTCACTTGAGGAGCCAACCCTCTTTCAGCTACATTTCAGTTTGGCATTAGGCATGAAGCATCCAAGTCTAATGCCAATAAGACTCTGTGTATTGAACACTGGAGCTGTTAGAGGCTCCAATATTCATTCTCCATCAACTTCTCTATTCCCAGCCTTGGGCAAGGGTATCAAGAGCCAGTCAAATGGGCCAGCAAGGACGAGGGTACCGGCTGGCAAGTCTAGCTGAATATAGAATTCCAGACGTCAGTGTTCAAATCTCTTCTAATAAGTCTTAGCATTGCAAGCTTTGTTACTTCAAACTGCAGCTGCTGACATGCACAACACTTAAAATTGCAGCAGGATCATGTCCACTTTTGAATAATTTTCCATTTCAGCACTCAGGTCATCCAAATGAAATGAAAGGATGCACAGAATTATCATTGTTGTACTCTCCCTGCATTATTTACAGCCTTCAGGGCTGCAGCACTTCAGAATGGTATTAACAATATAAAAAGGCGAAGTTTCCCCTCAAGCCAGATTTATCGCATTTATCTTGAGGGTCTGCCGTGTAACACAACTGAAAAAGGTCAGAAAGCCTCCACAGACCCTCCCATCCACTGCTTTTTGATTTCTCAACATTGACATGCAAGGGATTTACACAGGAGAAACTCAAGAGAAGTAATTGGAAGAGGAATGTATAAACCCCTTGTGCCTCAGTTAAGAGCACACATCCATGTCTTAGAACTTTGTCAACTAATTTCCCCTCTCTTGCCTTGTTGAAGTCTTCAGAGGTTGCCCTCATTTCCTTCCACGTTTTATTCAACAGCTGGATGCAGATGCAGAAAAACTCCTCAAATGATCTGTCGTGCGTGAAGAACATGGGGTGGAAATCATTGCAGGTCTCACTGGCTAAAGATATAAGAGAAGGGGAAAATAAAATATTAACAGGCAGGACCCAAACTGGAAAAAAACACCCACATCTGGAAAATACAGTAATTCCCAGGAACTGTATTTCTAATCAGGATAGAAGTGTAAACACACCACACTGGAAAGCCAGCCCTGGTCTGCAACGTAAAAGTAAATGAAAGACAGTATAGAACCTCTTTGCAGGAGAGGGAAACTAGCTACTTCCCTGGACGGTCTCTCAGAGTGACAGCAAGTTGTTTGTGTGGAGCTTTACCGTGCAGGCTAGGATGAAGAAAGTCATAGACAAAACTCCAAGCCTAGTCATCAAAAGAAGAACCTGCCCCACTGTTAGCAATATGTATACCAAAGCTATGCTGACTAAGAAGTGGACACTGAACCCAAGCAGTAAGAGGATAGAAAACCAATGTCTGATCAAAGAACAAGCTTCGCTAGCAGTAGCCGATGAGTTCCCATTTTCTATGGCGGTATGCCAAAGAGGTATCAGAGAAAGTGATTTTCTATGTGAAAGTGTAGAGATGATTAATATGTTTCCATTTATTTTAGTTGTATAAACAGCTAAATGGAGCCCTGTTCCACATATTGACAAAGGTTTTTTTAAAGGAGAAACTGAATAAAAATTTTCTCTGTGCAATTCTCTTCCACCCTAAAGTCAAGCATACGTTTAAAAACAAAAGAAAAAAAGAGAGATGAGAAGGCCTGTGAGACACAAAAAAGAAGAAGATAGTCTGCCCAAAGAGGTTGATCTCTCCTGTGGGACTTACTGAGCTATGGCCAGATTTTCAGAATCTGAGGGCAAAACTGAAGGCAATGGCAGCTGCTGGGAGTTGAGCACTTTTGAAAAACTGTCCACTGGTGGACAAATTACCCCAAAGGACATTTTACCACATACGCTGCTGCAATTGACGCAGTTTCCCTCACCATGCTGCTGGCCAGTATCACAAAGACTATCGGGTAGTCTGAGCCCATCCTTGATACATCCATCCTTCATCTCAATTAACCTCAGCTTTCCTCCACATCAACAGCCTCCTAATCTTCCATCATTAGCAACTCACAGACTCTTACTGCAGCAACCTCACCTACCATCAGGAACAAATGAGTGGTGCTTAGATAAGCAGCCTATGTGACATATTACTAGAACAGTCACATCATGTACCCTTTGGGCAAACTGCTTCCCAACCTGTGCTCCCATACAGGCCTCACTATCCTTAGTAACCTCTTCCTCCCGATTAAATTTGCCAGACTAGACATAAAAACTCTTTGGGGGTATCCAGACAGAACTACCTGACTGAGAGATGCCCAATGATGAGGAACATGTACATGCCTCTTCTCCTGGGCCTGGCTCCTCTCCTGATACAGCCCCTTGAGAGTGATGCCTCTTTTCAAAACCTGTCTTTCTATTCGGTATGTATAATTACCTTTTCCATGGCAGTTGCTGCTGCTATAGGAGCACATTGTGCATGGAATTACTTAGTGCCTCAAAGAAAAAGGGTCTCTGATCTTTCCTGAGGTGCAACATTCCAATTATGGAGGCAAAGCTTAATCGCACACATGAGGTTTAATTGTAATGTCAGATTAAAATCTAATCAATTTCTTGACTATAGAGCTAGGGTCAGAGTTAATTTAGGAGTTCAGGTCTCATTCTAATCAAATTAAATCCATTCATTTCCAAGGCTGTGTAGTCAAGGGGGAATTTGGTCAAGGCAGCAGCTCAATTTCTGAGTAAGGCCCTAATCCCTTAAAAAAATAAAATGCCAGTGGCCTTGTTTTCAGAGCACCTTCAGCTTCCCTTCATTTCAATTGGAGTCATGAGTGCCCAGCATTTCCAATTATCAGGCCTTCAGCCTGTAATAAGGGCAGTGGCACAACAGAACAGGTTCTCTTAAGTCATAAAATATTATAACGATGAGGAGAAATAAAATAATGTCAGGCAGAAGAATACAGTCAGTGCCTTCAGACCATGAAACAAGTTAGTCACCAAGAGATATGCTGGCCTCTCTCTAATCCTTCTCAGAGCCCAGGCTAATCAAAGTTCCTTCTAAAAATAAATACATCAATACATCAAAATTACTGTGAAATTTATCCATTCGCAGAAACTTGATCATCAATTCCCAGGCATGCTCCTCATAATAAGAAGTACCAAGCTGTAGTCTTATTTTTATTGTAAAAATAAAATAAAATTGGGGGATGCCAATGTTCTTCTAACTAGTCAACAGACTGCAACTTTCCTACATCTTTTCAACCTAGAGAAAGAGTAAAATTAACTCCTCTCAATCCAAATGGGGCAACTCAAATCAATCAGAAGATCAGCACTAATATGTCTTATCCCAACTAACCAGACTCAAAATTCAGAACTGCATCATGAAGAGGTTCCTCAAAATTTCCATAGACATCCAGATGGTAGAAAAAATTCCACGCTGAACTTCAATGACACTTTTGTTTGTCTGGAAAACGAATGTAAAACTATCCGGTTTCATGGAAGAGCCTTGAATCAAATATTATTATTAATATTTGGTAGTGTCTAAAGACTCCAACGAAAATCACAGCCCACTTTGCTAAATGTTGTATAAGTGCATAGTAAAAGAGAATCCATACTCCAAAGAGCTTTAAACCTTGTGGTGAAGACATTCAGCCATGGACATCTTACTTCTCTGAGGAGTGGGCAAATTTAGAGAGTGGTCAGTATTACTATGTAATATTTTGCACAGCTCTAAGTGGCAAGCTGAAACGGAGGTTCATTGTCAGACCAATTTGGGGAACATTGCATGGAGCCTACTTGTAATATTCCTGACCTTAGGCACAGCACTGTCAAACACATTTCTACTAGCAGGAACTAGTCAAATTTATTATTAAATAAGAACACACAAATATATGGCTACAGCTCAGGGACATAAATCATCATGGTTACTTATCTTTGTTGAATGTTAATATTATCATCATGCCTATGTTTCTCTGAGACCTCCTTTGAAAGACAAATGAGAAGGAAAATCTGGTCTGTATAAATCAGGCTAAGAATTTGCTAATTCTCCTTTCCTAGCAAAATTCTTATACCTATTTCTCTGAGCTGGAGCTTTGTGTGCCACCTAATGAGATTCAAGTAGTCCTTCAAACTTCTAGTTCCTCTCTGAGTGTGACTTCAGGAAAGGAAGTGCAGTTAATGTACTGATCAGAAATGGCACCTGAGAAAACATAGCTAATTTCTGGAAGGCAATATTTTTATGCCTGCTTTTTCAGGGATTCACCCAAGTACATGTTGGCTGTCTATTTTAAAAGACATTTAGGCTCCCCAGATTACTCATATTTTAAATAGATTTGTTATGTTACCTTTTGTTGCCCCTCTCTGAGAAGAAAACAACAGAAAAAATTAAAAAAAAAATCACTTGTCCCTCCTTCCCCTCCTCATTTCTGGAACCCTCTTCTCATCAGAGAAAGAAATAAAATCAGAGCAGGGTTTTTCCTGATGGCACTAAGAATAGGTTGATCTCTGAATGTTCACATCAACGTGCTCTTGGAACGACAGTGTTTACAGTATGTTGTGATGAGTGTCTGACATGGAGAACACTACAGATTTAAATTTCAAAGTGGGTATAGATTGCAAGAAGTTCTGCATCCAAGACAGTTCCTGGAAAAGATGAGTGAGCCAGTCCAACTGGCTGGAGTGTCAGCTTTTCAAAACTCACAAGCATGAATCTAAGGCCACTAAGTTGAGCAGAAGGTGATACTGGTATTGCACTGATATATGTAAGTTATATGGTTACCACTTAAACATACAGTTTTTTTTGGGGGGGGGGGGAGGGAGGAGGGAAATTGACTGAACCTCTTCCTCTCTCTTACAAAATTCCCAGCACCCCTTCACCTTGAAAAAAAAAAACACCAGAAGTTTTTAATTATTATTGTTTTTAGCAATACTGGAAAAGTAATAGAAAGAGAAACACAGAAAGAAGCAGGCACTGACAGAGCAGCAGGGCCTAATGATAGGGCACTGGATTCACACTCAGAAGAACTAGGTTCTATTCCTGGTGCTGCTGCTGGCCTGCTGATGGACCCCCCACCCCCATGCCTCAGCTTCCCCATTGTAAAATAAGGATAATGATAGTCACCTCCTTTGTAAAGTACTTTTGAGATCTACAAATGAAAAACGCTATATAAAAGCTAGATATTAATATTACTACTACTACTACTACTATTATTACATGAAAATGAGCTTTAAAAATGAGAAACATATAGGCCATTATTTTCAAAATCAGCTCATGATTTTGGGTGCCCAATTTGGGACATCTTTAAGGGGCCTGTTTTTCAGAAGGCAGTTAGCACTTTCAAAAGGGGCCAAATTGTCTGAAAGTTCTTAGCAGGTATGAAAGCCCAAAACTGCTACTTACTTATGAAAAACTTGACCATATTGCACTATGGACTAAATAAGTAAGAGAGTCCATCTTCTATTGGAGCTATAAAAATCAACAAGATCAAAGAAAATGAATAATCATGAAGCATGATTCCTTTAGTGTATTAAGTAGTAGAGTGGGGGGAAGGGGAAAGGTCCATGAATATTTGTGAAAAATTAAAAACTATTTCACTTCAGTTGTACTCATACACCTTCTGTGCTGATTTCTGTGAAAATTTCAGTGGTAGTTTTACCTCACACAAACACTTGCCATAAACTAATTTTAAATTTACACATTCAGCACACAGCATGACGATAGATATCTCAAAACCCCTCACAAAGTCCTTACACAGAGACAATTAAACAAGCTAGACAAGGAGTTCACTTCACTCATAACGGCTAGGACCACATTCACACCCCATTGCTATTGTAAAAGTAGGGAGAGTGAAAATTAAATTCTGCATCCAAGCAATAAATTGTGCACGTCTAATTTTACTAGGAATCTGTGACAGTCTGTACCCCTATGTTCACCTCTTTTACAGGACTATGATACATTTTGTACAAAGTATGCCTTGTGAGGTATTATTTGAAAACTCATAATTTGCTAATTATTATTGTCCTGGTAAAATATCTGTGGCAATATGACATGTACAGTTATAAGATTCCTCTGTATGGTATTACTAAGACATGTTCCAAGTCTGGGGGAGCAGCCATAGATCAGTTCCACAGAGACAAAAGGCTAGTTGACGCCTCAGCGAGATGTCAACAAAATTGAATGGACTATCACCTGGTTTAGAGGCCATTCTTTGGCAGGAAAGAGTATGTGGGGAAAATCTAAATCTTGACAAAGAAACAGCTGGGGGATTCCATCCACACAGACTTTCCATCTCCTGAGCCTCAGCTGGAGATGATTCTTGAAGAACAGAAACAGCTATAAGAAAGGAGAACAGATGCCCCAAATTATCTCTCCCTTTCCCTCTACTCATGGTATTGACAACACTTGAAGAACAAAGAAGCAGCATTGGATTGGAAGGGGGATTTTGACTGAAAGAGATTCAACCAGTAAGCCTGCTGAAACATGTGGTGAGAGACACTTAGCTTTGAATTTACTCCAGCTTGTTAACTTGGCATTAGTTGTTTTACTTTTATTTTCTTGTAACCAATTCTGACTTTTGTGCCTCATTACTTGTAATCACTTAAAATCTACCTTTTGTACTTAACAAACTTGTTTTATTGTTTTTATCTAGACAGTTTGTTTGGATTGAAGTGTTTGGGAAGCTCCTTTTGGGACAGCAGGATTTGTGCATATCATTTTGTATTAATAAAATGACAGACTTTATATGAGCTTGTATTGTCCAAGAGAGAGCTGGGCAGTACAAAATGCACTTTTCTGGGGGAGAGTCTGGGACTAGGAATTTGCTGGTATTGTTCTACAGTGTAATTCATGAGTGGCTGGTTATAGCATTCATACAATATAACTGGGTAGCTGTGTGAGAGCAGACCAGGAGTGGTAGCTCTCATAGCAAAGCAGTGTAAAAGGCACACCAGGTTGAAGAACTGAGGGGACACAGCTATTCATCAGTCCAGATTGTACCCTCAGTAATGTCACAGTACCTTAGACAAAATATGTGAGAGCCACAAAATAAAAGGTTGAAAAATGTCATACTCCAATTTATCTGCAACCTCTCCCTGCACTGCTATCCCCCTGAAAGATTCAAAGCCAGAGTGCTTCTTCAAGCTCTTCTGTTGATGTTAAGGATTATAAAGTCACTGTGTCAGGAATGGAAAATAATACAATATGATTAATCACATGTATAAACTCAACTTGGATGGTAACATGCACAATCAGTCCACAAAATAAAATCTGAAGATTTTATTGAGTACATTTGGATAATGAATACATTTGATAAAGCTGCTATATGATTGCAGATATTCCAAGAGCAGAGGTAGAGAAGCTAATTTAATCAAATAAATGATTCACTCAACCACATAAATAGGATCACTTGACATTAATGTTATCTCACTTAAAAGGGGAAAGAGGGATACCTTTTATAATAAGTCATTCTCTGCTCATTCCAAAGAACTCATCAGGTTTATCAGAAAAATACACTGAACTTTCCTCCAAGATGTAGAAATGATTGAAGAGCTGGAGCTGGATAATTTGTTTGAGAAAAGTCTCAACAATCAATCAATACGTAACTCTTCTAATGTGTTTGTCATCCATAGATCTCAAAATGTTTATAGAGGAGATAAGTATCATTATCCCCATGTTACAGATTTGTACAGTGGTTAGAAAATAACTAGGACCTATAGAATCTAGTCCAACTGTACTACCATGACATTGCCTCATGTTGGGCATGACATTTAACCTTTTTCAGGGCTTGTCTACATGGTGAAGTAATGTGCTGTAGAGGGGTGTGACTTCTAAAGTGCACTAATGTGCTGCACATTAATTGGTCTGTGTAAACTACTTTAACATAGTGCTGTTTAAAACAGCATTATGTTAACACGCACTAGGGAACCCTTACTGCGCATTAGCACGCTCTACACGGACCAATTAATGTGCAACACATTAGTGTGCTTTAGAAATCACACTCCATATAGCACATTACCCCAAATGTAGCCAACTCCTTAGTGTCTTCTCTTAGTTTCCCGCTTAATAAAATGGAGATAATACTTTAACTGCACAAGGGTGTTGTGAGCTTAATTGACGTTTGTCAAGTGCTGCAAGATCCACGGGTGAGAGTTGTAGTGTGGGCAACATATACAATATACACTCCGTATCATTTTCTAAATAATATTTTCCAATAATAAAAGACAACATGAAGAGCAACTAAGTCTCACTAGTCCTCTCAAGAGAAGGGAGTATTGTAGTTTTTGCTTCTCCTTGAAAATGAGATATAGCAAAAATAACTACTGTCATGACCATTTTTACCCACAATATTGAAAATTCTCTCAATACACAGAGAATGTAAGAAGAAGTGTGCCTAATACAGCAGAAATATTGCAATTTGTCAGGATATCTACAATGCTATTCCCTACAGTCTACAAGCAGTAATTTTGAAGTGAATCTTTTGCTACATTTCTACCAGATGACAGGGAAAAAAATGTAATTTAAGGCAAGGAAAGGTCATTGTGACAGGGCTACAAGAGCAATGCAATAATGAAGTAGTAATATTGCTGCCAATTGGGTAATTTTCTTTCCATTAAACAATACTGCTTAGACGACTCAAGTACTATTAGAACAGAAGCAACTGAATTTTTTCTTAGAAATGTACCGCATAAGATAATAACACTTCAGCCTCAAAACACAGAGCAGAAAATATTATAGACAGATCAGCTGCTTTTGTTAAATCCAAGTCAAGAAATAATTTGCTGAGGTTTTTTTCTGTGTGGTACGAAGCAAAAAGGATAAGATTGCTCAAGGAACTAGCTTTCAACGCTGTAGACCTGGGGCCAAGTTCACAGTTGATGTAAGAAGATACCATTCCATTGGTGTCCAGAGAAATGCACTGTTTTACATCAGCAATGAATTTGGCCCATTGTTTCAAATTCGCAGATGCAAAGTGTGACAATCAGGGTCCAAAAACCACCAGGGAAGAACAGAAGGTTTAAACCCCCCAAACAAGCAGTTAAACTAACTTATTGCTATTATGTCATTGTACTATAAAAATATATCAAGTATGGTCCTGTATGAAAGCTTGTAATGTTCTGAACTTGATGGTCATTATGAGAAATGTATATAGCCCATGGTTATGAATTTATATATTCCAGCATGTAGAAAACTGCTCTGAGGAGGGCGGTGAGCAGTCAAGCAGGTGGCAGGAGTAGGGAGCACTTCCCAAGCCAGGTGTTTACACAAAACCAGGTTCAAGTAACTATCCATTGTCCAGCCCAGGAAAAGACAATGATAGACCATTAGAGACAACTAGAAAGACATTGAGACAACTGAAATGGAAAAGAACATCTGGGCTGTCAAGCCAAGAGAGAATTTCCCCATTCTGAATAACCATGAGTCACCATGGACTAAGGGTAAAAACTAGAGGCTGGCCCATGGCAGCTTACTTAGGGTCACGGGGCTCAGGTTAAGGGTCTGTTTAATTGCGGTATAGACAATCAGGCTCTCTCTGGAGCCAGGGCTCTAGGACTCTGCAAGGTGAGAGGGTCCCGGAGCTCAGGCTGCAGCCCGGAGCCTGAACAACTACACTACCTAAGAACAGCCATACTGAGTTAGACCAATGGTCCTTCTAGCCCAGTATCCTGCCTTATGATAGTTGCTAATGCCAGGTGCTTCAGAGGGAATGAACGGAACAGGCAATCATTGAGGGATCTATCCCATCATCCACTCCCAGCTTCTGGCAATCAGAGGCTAGGGAGAGCCTTATGTTTGTTTTAAACCTGCTGCCTATTCATTTCATTGCATGACCCCTGGTTCTTATATTAAGTGAAGGGGTAAATAACACTTCCTTGTTCGTTTTCTCCACATCATTCATGATTTTATAGATCTCTATCGTACCCAGTCTTTCCAAATTGAAAAACCCCCAGTCTTTTAAATCTTTCCTCCTATGGAAGCTGTTTCATATCCTTAATCATTTTTTGTCCTTCTTTGTACCTTTTCCAATTCTAATATATATATTTTTTGAGATGGGGTGACCAGGACTGCATGCAGTATTCAAGGTGTGGGTGTACTGTGGCTTTATATAGTGGCACTATGGTATGTTCTGTCTTATTATCTATCCCTTTCCTAATGGTTTCTATCATTGTTCGCATTTTTGATTGCTGTGCACATTGAATGGATGTTTTCAGAGAACTATCCACAATGACGCCAAGAGCTCTTTCTTGAGTGGTAAAAGCTAATTTAGACCCCATCATTTTATATGTATAGTTGGGATTATGTTTTCCAATGTGCATTATTTTGCAGTTATCAACAATGAATTTCATCTGCTATTTTGTTGCCCATTCACACAGTTTTCAGAGATCTCTTTATAACTCTTCACAATCTTTGTTGGACTCAACTATCTTGAGTACACTGCAATTAAACAGTCCCTTAGCCGGAGCCCTTGCAAGCCCAAGTCAGTTGGCACTGGCGTGCTGTGGGTGTCTAACTGCAGTGTAGAAATACCCTAAGAGGGGCAGGGGGAAGAAAAAGCCTTGTAAAAGCAGGCTTGTAACTGAGGGGTTTTTTATTCAGAACTCAGGGCCCAGTTTTGGGGCAAAAGGCTGTCCATGAATGCTGGGTCCCTCTGATAGCTACGAGGTATGATGGGAAACTATTTTAAGGCAGTAGGTAACTAACTATAATTATTTTCTCTGCAACTTGTATACGTTTGCTTTCCCTGACAGTTTCATCTATGAATCTGTGTTTTTTCTATTAAAGAAGCTTTTTGTTTATTTTCATCCCAAGAAGGTCTGTGTGTGTAAGCCATGTGGAACATGAAGGTGGTATCTGGGGGGCTCGTTTCATGCCTTCGGGGAGTGACGATCCAGAGGAGAATGGCCTGGGTGTCTGATCATTAAGAATTTGGGGAGGACACATTTGGGGAGACTCGGGACTGGAAGGCAGTTGGTGTCACCCTGAAAAGAATAACAGGGCTGGTGAGAGACAGGGTGAAACCTTGTGCTTGACGGAAGGCTCAGTGGTGTCAGGGATCTGAACAAAAGTTGCACTGCACAATGGCCCCCAGGGTTACAGGACAGGCAGTGACAGAGCCTTTATTAGTCTGGGTGGACCCCAAAACAACACCAAAAAAAGTACGAATGTCATTTGATTCTAGTCTCCATTTCTCATCAAAAAGGCACTACACCCTGGCTATCACTATAAGTGCCTGCCCAAAAGAGGCTTAGAACCAAAATAGCTAGGAGATTAGTACACCAATCTGCGTGCAGAAGCTTGTGCTGCCTTGCACTATGGTTGGCTTAAGACAGTGCTAGTAGTGACTCATTTCTACTAGCACTAAAGTTACCTACACTCTTATTTTGGAAATGGTTAAACAGAAGACGCTCCATGGGATAAACTGAGCCTTCTCCTCAATACTATACATAATATTTGCGCCACAAACTGTACCAAAATTACTCAGAAAAACCTGGGGTACAATGGGTGTCCAACTACTAGTTTGCATTGGCTGAAAAGTGTGTAACTGTACTAGAATGGGTCTAAAATAACTAGCATGGCGCAAAATGGCAAACTCACACTCCTCCCCAAACATTTCACACAGACATTTCTTTGAACCAATGGTATTTCTGATTAGAGGAGTTACAGAGAAAATGAAGGGGCAGTATATACCCCTCCAGCATGTAGCCCTTCTGCAGCCATAAACATCACCTTCATTTTGTCTGGGTTAGGATTCAATTTCATCCAGGCAATGGAAAACAAAGATGCTGTGCACCCTCATTTTGTCATACATGAGACACTGAGCTGCATGATAGCCCAAATCACCTCACTAACTCTCCCAAGCAGCTTAACATGCACCTTGAGGATGGGTGGTGGCAGACTAGAATCCTGCCCCCGAAGGATTTAAGGCAGATGAGTGATTGTTCAAAATCTCCCTTTCTGATAGCTTAGGAAAAAACCATCACAAGAGTAAGCCCATCTACCCCACCAAAATGAAGGTGACAGGACCAGCAAAGGTCAAAATCAAGTCAACGTAACCTTGTGATCAACAGTATCAAGACTGCTGATAGACTTAAAACAATTAGCACAGACATCTGTCATATCTCTGTTACTAGGAGATCAAAGGATGAAATCCCTGCAGTCTCCCTGCTTTCCCAGACCCAAAACAGAACTGAAAGAAATCAAGGAAACCAGAAGAGTCTACAAGATTAAGCTTGCTTGGTAAGAAGAACTCACTTTACAGAAATCAGTAAATGTTTAGAACTAGCTGAACCAATCATATTTGCAATGGAATTGAAGACTTAAAGTTCTAGTTCAAAATTACAGGCAGCAAAAAGAAATCCTAAGAGCAAAGAAATTAAGATCACTGAGAATACTAGAAATTCACATGTGATCAGAAAAATCAAACTGATGACACACAGAACCAATGTCATGTTGATAAGGGCTTCCCCTTAACTTCAAAAGAAACATTTATAGTTTTGTTCGTGATGAAATAAGAGGCACTGGAAATGAAGAATGCTGTATGTGCCTCTGTATTGTGTCACGGCACATCATAGAGATCAACCAGGAAAGTACTCAGTTCCCCTCTCCACCCCCACAGTACTCCTGGAATGAAAAACACTTATAAATAACAAATGCAGTTTTAAAATCCAATGTTGGAAACCAAGTTTTGTTTTCAGGGACGAGGGAGTATTTCATTCAGATTAGTCACACTCTTCTATGAAACGGAGAGACTTTTAAGAGTCTGGAAATAAGAATGACATGTAAGGACTTTGAGTTGCTTTGTCTTGTCAAGATGAAAGTCTGTCGTGAAGAACATTCAAACCTCCAAATATTTCCTGTCCTAACATCATTTACAGTACCCCTGAATAAAAACATGGAATGACCACAACCAATTAGTGGAAGAAACTACCTGAGGAGTTTGAATTGCTCTTTTTCCCTTTGCAAAAAGTTACTTGCTTGGAGCAAAGTGTTCGTGTGACACTAAGTCTCCTGTGCCAGTTCCTCAGCTAGTGTAAATTGGTGTAGCTTAGCTGAAGTCAATAAAGTAAGCAGATTTACACCTGCTGAGAATATGGCCCCATGTCTTTATACTGAAATTTTTGTTTGCAATTACTCTGGCTGTGAAGAGCTCTGTGTAAGCTCGAAAGCTTGTCTCTCTCACCAACGGAAGTTGGTTCAATAAAAGATATTACCTCACTCACCTTGGGTCTCTAATATCCTAGGACTGTCATAGCTACAATACTGAATACAATGATGAAAAATTGTCAGACATACTCTCTGCTATGGGCTGCGAGTATAATAGGCCAGGGGAGGTTAAGTCTCCCCTGAAGCAGCCACCACCGCCCCGCCACCGGACACCTGGGCTGTGGTGGCCACACCTGCACCCCGCCTCTTACCCTCCCTACTCCGCACCTTTCCCAAGGCCCCCATCACCTGCTGCTGCGTGGTGAGTTCCTCCTCTACTCCACCCCACACCTCCGCGAGACCTCCACCTCCCGCTGTGTCCCTCCTCTCCTCCCCCACCTGCTACTCACTGTGTTCCTCCTCACCCCCCAACCCCTGCAGAGTGGAGACGGAGTGTAGGCAGAAGAGACGGGACAGGGAGCTAGCCTCCCACAGGGGAAGCTTCACCTGCCACTCTCTGCAGAAATGCTGATATTGGAGATGGGGGAAGGGTGTCACTATTAATGTATAAGGTAACTTGACAAGTTTTTCACACTTAAGCAGAAGGAGATTAAAAGTTAGGATGGCCAACATTTCAGGAAAGAGATTGGCCGGATGAGTTCTGGTGGTGACTTTGTCACTAGACTACTTTGCAACAGATTTTAGAGGGAGACTGAAGGACTGATCACAACAATGTCTATGCCCAAATTAGGGTTAAAGTATAAATACAGATTAAGGTATTTATTTTGATATCATATGTGTGTAGGGTGACCAGATGTCCCGATTTTATAGGGACAGTCCTGATTTTGAGGGCTTTTTCTTATATAGGCTCCTATTACCCCTCACCCCCCTCCCCAATTTTTTACACTTGCTATCTGGTCACCCTACCTGTGTGCCTGCAAATCAGGAACATCCCTTGTTTTCGAGGCATGTCCCAATGTCACTGTCAGTTTTACAAATTACAGTTTTCTTTCTACAGTTTGCATGAACCTCATTATTGTGTCTTTTGTTCTTTCCATAATATAACATAATATAATGTAACATGAAGGAATTGCTGTGGGATCCACCTAGCTGTGTTTAACAAGCACATACAACATGAAAGGCCTAGCTAATACAGAAACACTGCTACTCTTGGCAGGATTCTAGTGGCTAATAGAGGGCTCACAAATTATTTAAGGGGATACTATTCAGTTCCCACAAACTGCACTCACGGACTGGCCACCTGCAATTGCTGCTTGCCATAATAGGGGGCAGAATTGAGCATGCATACACCAAGGAAATCACCTTATCAGGTTTATTACATGTTGATACCCTACCCCCTTTCTAGCAACCCCCCCCCTCTTTCCACATCCTTTAAGGGAACAAACCGTCTACCAGCTATAGAGACAAATCCACTGGATGACTGTGAAAGTGAGGGAAGCAAGTGGGTGTTATGAGCTTTCATAAAGAGTTGCACAAAGGAAGACATTTTCAGTAAACCACCACCACCTTTACTGGTCCTACAAAATCCATGAACAATGCTACCTATTTTTAAGTGCTATCTACTAGTACATTTTCTATTTACTATTTACACATATACAGACACAGAGCACTCTTGTAAGACTGGGGGTGGCTGGATTGCATGACCAAGAACATACTCCTTTTTCTTTCCCCCCCGCTCCTTTGTAAAGCTTCTTGATGGACACCAAAGCTGTCCCCTCTGTGCCCCCAATACCACTTCATCCCAGGATAAGAGTGCTGATCTTTCACTTTGAAAATCTGATCGCTCTAGATAGCACCAGCCTGCTTCTTCCCCTTCTGAAGGCACTCTTATTGAAAAGTGTATCCAGTTATGTGTAATTATCCATTTTCTTTATGATTACATTATTTAGATTCCACCACAGGTCACAGACCATGACTCTCCAAAGTCCTTCTGTAAGATACTTCACCATGAAGATATCCTGATTACCATTTCAAATCATGTTTTGACCCCTGAGAGAGGGACAGTTATGAATTCCGCCATAAATAGGCTGGCCACCTGTAAGTGAACCCTAAAGGAAACTGTGGCTATCAACCAGCAACACAAGAATTGTTCTCATAAATGCTGCATAGAATTAGGTGATTTAGAGATTTTTAAGTCCAGTTAACAATATCTTCCACCCTCTACCTAAAGTCCCAGCTAAAAAGAACACAATGAAAAAAGACAGTGTAAAACAGAAAAGGTCATTGCATAAAATAACCAGTGAAAACAACAAACTGATAACAAAAAAGTCATTTTACAAGTGAGCAACTGCAGGAGAATCACAAGCAGGAAAAACAAATGAGCAGATGGAGAAGGTACCTAACAAGCCATCAAGCCAGGAAGGAGAAGAACACAAGGTGCATCCTTTCCCTAAAACATTAGTTCTCAAACTTTTGTATTGGTGACCCCTTTCACACAGGAAGCCTGAGTGCAAACCCCCTTATAAATTAAAAACACTTTTTTATACATTTAACACCATTATAAATGCTGGAGGCAAAGTGGAGTTTGGGGTGGAGACTGACAGCTCGCGACCCCCCCATGTAATACCCTCGCGACCCCCGGAGGGGTCCCGACCCCGTTTGAGAACCCCTGCCCTAAAATTATTCAGTCACCTCTCTAAAAATAGTTACAGTGAATTAGATACAAACTCTCTTACTATATGGAAGCTACAGCCATAAATCCTTCATATTTCTATGGTATTGGTGTTGGCATACATCACATAAAATACATGTCCCTCGATTAAGCCCTGTGCTAGGCCAGCAGGGGTAAGGCCCCCAGTCTGGGGATATTAACAACGTGTCTGCTTAGAGTCAGCCAGAGAAGCCCCACAAGTGTATGGGAACATGGCCAGCACATCTTGGAGATGATTCAGTATAAACCTAAAGTAGCTCCCACCAGAAAGGCTCCTAGGGTAGTTTAAAGCTGCCCAAGCACAGGTGCCCTCATTGGGTTGAATCATCCCCCGGATATTGTCAAAATATCAACAGGATAATAGAATGCAAAGTAGAGAAAAGAAAATGAATATTACTATAGTAATGTAAGCATTCTAATGTTTAGTTTCGGGAAATCTCCCACCAGTCTCATCCTAAAGCATATGTGGATTCTCAATGTCTAAAGTCAAATATGGTTCTGAGCTGTGCTCAAACAAGAGTGAAAGAAAATCTGCTTCCACTCATTACACCATATCGCTTTGAAAATGTGCGTAGTGCCATTGCCTGATAATAGACCAGGGGTAGGCAACCTATGGCACACGTGCCGAAGGCGGCATGTGAGCTGATTTTCAGTGGCACTCACACTGTCCGGGTCCTGGCCACCGGTCCGGGGGGCTCTGCATTTTAATTTAATTTTAAACAAAGCTTCTTAAACATTTTAAAAACCTTATTTACTTTACATACAACACTAGTTTAGTCATATATTATAGACTTATAGAAAGAAACCTTCTAAAAACGTTACAATGTATTACTGGCACGCGAAACCTTAAAGCAGAGTGAATAAATGAAGACTCGGCACACCACTTCTGAAAGGTTGCCGACCCCTGGAATAGACACTCTGCTCAAGAAGAGTAAATTTTGCACCATCTTCATTTTTCTTTCCCTCCTTCTCATCCTTCACCACAAGAAGTGTTATCTTGAAAATGCCTTTTTTCTAAATGGATTTTCCCCCCGGTATACTCTTTTTAAGGAAAACCTCTTGTGACTGGTTAGATGTTGTAATGATATGGGCAGATCCTTTGCAAGATTCCCCATTCGGTTGTCATTGCACTAAAAAGTCTCCCCTGGAGTATGTTCCAGGGCCTCTGTGAGGCTAAATTATGAGATTATGACAATAGTGAACTAGTGATTAGAATGGAAGGTCAAACCTTACATTTTCTTGTGAATACTGTCAGACTTAGAACCCATGTCTCCCGGCCATAAAAAGCCCTAATCTAGAGTTCACCACTGCGTCTCAGTTCTAATTTGCTCAGTAGCCTCTGGAAAATTACAATGGCCTAAACTGAATTTTGCCACAAATGATCTCAATCTGTAGATCACATTTTTAGTTAAAAGCCAGGCTGGCAGAACAAAACACACACTGCGAAAGCAGACACTTGAACATATACCTGATTAAAAATCTCTACTCACAAAGCAGGAGAATGGTGATGGGATAGAAATCAAACCTCCTGCAAAATATTTAAATTAAATCCTCTGCATACAGTTAGCATGTTTGGACTGTCATCATCCTTGAGATCATCATCATCATATTAACTACTTATGTAGCGCTTTACATCTTCAAAGGGCTTTGCGAACAACAACATTAGAAGAGCATTAACTCTTCAGATGTCAATCCTAATCTCCTGAAAGGTTTGTAGAAAATCAAGCTAATTAAGCAACAGGTTTAACTGCCACAGAAGCTTTTTAACTGCAGATTTCCACAAGGCATATTTAGTTCAAAAACCCCTTTACCGGTGTCTTTTACTTCATTCATTAGAGCAAACTCAGCCTCTTGCTGCCTGTGGATGGTATGGGATAGGTAAAGCTACTGTAGTCAAAGTTGATACTATAGAAATGTTTAATTAGGCTGCAATAGTCCTCTACTTCATTGTATTCACCTTCTTCATAGGTTACAACATTAAAGCAACATTTCAGTCATCTTACTGCAACAATTTAAACAAAAATTATATTTTAATCTGAGAAATACATATCTATTGCTTCAGAAGAATTTTAGTGAGCAAGAATTTCTAAATGAGTCCTGCTTCATATACTGGTGAATATTAACATATGTAATTCATTACAATTCCAGTGAATGTTTGGGAAGTTGGGAGAGGAGATGAAAAGAGAATTCTAGAGAATGAAAGAACTGGAGAACCAGAGATCTGGTTCATGTTTTGCAATGCAGCAGGATCAATTTCATTATTCTAAAGTCATTCCTAACATGCAGGTGACTAGTCTATCCTACAATAACTACAGTTATGGCAATTCTACAGTATCCCGTCAGCTTGTTCCATTGCTTAACTAGTCCCAAAGTTTTCTTCTGACATCTGACTTATACTTTCTCTATTGCACCTTAAGCCCATTATTTGTTTTGTCTTTGTTACCTAGAAGAACTAACTGTTCCCAGTCATTGTTATATCATTCCTTTATGGGTCTGTAGACAGTTATGTCTGTACTGGGACCAGTACTATTCAACATATTCATAAATGATCTGGAAAAAGGGGTAAACAGTGAGGTGGCAAAATTTGCAATGATACAAAACTACTCAAGATAGTTAAGTCCAAAACAGACTGCAAAAAGCTACAAAGGGATCTCACAAAACTGGGTGGCTGGGCAACAAAATGGCAGATGAAATACAGTGTTGATAAATGCGAAGTAATGCACATTGGAAAACATAATCCCAACTATACATATAAAGTGATAGGGTGTAAATTAGCTGTTACCATTCAAGAAAGAGATCTTGAAGTAAATGTGGATAGTTCTCTGAAAACATCCACTCAATGTGCAGTGGCAGTCAAAAAAGCGAACAAAATGTTGGGAATCATTAAGAAAGGGATAGATAATAAGACAGAAAATATCATAGTGTCCCTATATAAATCCATGGTATGACCACATCTTGAATACTGTGTGCAGATGTGGTCCCCGCATCTCAAAAAAGATATATTGGAATTGGAAAAGGTTCAGAAAAGGGCAACAAAAATTATCAGGGGTATGGAACAGCTTCCTTATGAGGAAAGATTAATAAAATTGGGACTTTCCAGCTTAGAAAAGAGACGACTACGGGGAGATATGATAGAGGTCTATAAAATCATGACTGGTGTGGAGAAAGTAAATAAGGAAGTGTTATTTACTCCTTCTCATAACATAAGAACTAGGAGTGACCAAATGAAATTAATAGGCAGCAGGTTTAAAACAAACAAAAGGAAGTATTTCTTCACACAACTCACAGACAACCCGTGGAACTCTTTGCCAGAGGATATTGTGAAGACTAAGACTATAACAGGGTTCAAAAAAGAACTAGATACATTGATGGAGGATAGGTGTCAGGTGCCACTCTGTACTCTGTAATATCTGGCCAAGCCTAAGAAGGATTGGACCTGTTTCTTTGACACTAGGACAGGCCACTTTTGGATAGCATCCACTTTGGCCTATAGGGGGTTGGTAGTTCCTTGACCCACCTGGTGTCCAAGGTAAGTCACTCTGTTTAGGCCTATTTGACGCTTGTTAGCCTTAACAGTTAGTCCTGCCTCCCTTATGCGCTCGAAGACTTTTTGCAGATGCTCCAGGTGTTCTGTGTCAATGGAGTGGTATGCCCATTCAGTCCATCCTGGGGTGGCTGAGAACATCGGTGTGAAGCTAGTGCACAGCTCCTTGATCTGCTGTCGCTGCATACGTCCAAGGGTCATGGAGAGGTCACCTCTTCAACACCACCGTCACTTTTTCCTTCGTAGTAGACACCTTCGGGACACTCAGCGTCATCTCCTCCCTGGGCTGTAAACTGACAAACCTTTAATTCTCTGGAATAAAAGGGCTTTAGAGAATTAACATGGTACACCATAGGCTTTAGGTTTGAGGTGGGGAATGCTATGATATAGTTAACAGCTCCCAGGCGCTCTTGGACCGTGAATGGCCCTTCCCACGACACTTCCATCTTCTGGGCCTGGAGCGCCTTCAAGACCATGACCTGGTCCCCTACTTTGAAGGAACGCTCTCTGGCATGTTTATCATACCAGGCCTTTTGCTCTTCCTGAGCATCTTTTAGGTTTTCTCTAGCAAGGGCTAAAGAGGTTCGGAGGGTGTTTTGTAGGTTGTTTACAAAGTCCAGAATGTTAGTTCCTGGAGAAGGTATAAACCCCTCCCATTGCTGCTTCACCAACTGTAATGGCCCCTTAACCTCGCGGCCATACACAAGTTCAAATGGTGAAAACCCTAAACTGGGATGTGGTACAGCCCTGTAGGCAAAGAGCAACTGCTGCAACACTAGGTCCCAATCATTGGAGTGCTCATTTATGAATTTACATATCATGGCCCCCAAAGTTCCATTAAACTTCTCCACCAGGCCATTTGTTTGATGGTGGTAAGGGGTGGAAACCAAGTGGTTCACCCCATGAGCTTCCCACAGGCTTTTCATGGTCCCTGCCAGGAAATTAGTTCCCGAATCTGTAAGGATGTCGGAGGGCCAACCTACCCTGGCAAAAATGTCTGTTAATGCCTGGCACACACTTTTAGCCTTGGTGTTGCTTAGAGCTACTGCTTCTGCCATCGGGTGGCAAAATCCATGACAGTCAGTATGTACTGCTTTCCTCTGGGTGTCTTTTTTGGAAAAGGACCCAGAATATCCACAGCTACTCACTGAAATGGAACCTCTATTATGGGGAATGGCTGGAGAGGGGCTTTGACCCGGTCTTGGGGTTTTCTCACTCTTTGGCACACCTCACAAGACCGGACATAGGTAGAAACGTCTTTGCCCATTCCCTCCCAGTGGAATGACTTCCCCAAATGGTCTTTGGTCCTGTTCACCCCAGCATGGCCACTAGGATGATCATGGGCTAAGCTCAAGAGCTTTACCCAGTACTTAGTTGGAACTACCAACTGTCTTTGAGGATGCCAGTCCTCCTGGTGTCCACCAAAAAGAGTTTCCTTGTATAAAAGTCCTCTTTCTACAACAAACCGGGATCAGTTAGAAGAACTGAGAGGCGGTGAGTTGCTCCGTGCCACTGTCCAAGCTCCCTGGAGGCTTTCATCTGCTTCCTGCTCGGCCTGGAACTATTCCCTTGATGCTGGAGACATCAGTTCCTCATTGAATTGTGGACTTGGGCTTGGTCCCTCTGGAAGCAATGTAGGTGATGGGGCTGTTTCCATTGACTGTGAACCACTCTCCGCTGGTGCACTATGTTGTATTTCAGGCTCCTGCTGAGCCTCTTGCATAGGTTTATCTGCTGCTGCCAGTGCAGGCTCGCTGGTACCCTCTGGCATTGGAGTTGTAGACGGGGTTGCAAGCGCTGGATTCAGTGCTGGCAATGGTTCTGGTGCTGGTTGCTCCGCCAGTTCCAGTTCTGGGACTGGTTCTGTCTGGGTCTCTGCGACTGGATCCACTACTGCTGTCGCAGACATTGGCATGGGGTCCGGTTCTACCACCTCAGTCTGGATCTCTGGTAACACAGACTGGACCCTTGTAGAAGGTGCAGGAACAGAACTAGGTGTGAAGGTTTGCTTAGCCTGGCTGTGGGTGACCATTCCCACCCTCTTGGCTAGCTTCACATGGTTGGCCAAGTTTTCCCCCAGCAGCATGGGAATGGGATAATCATCATAGAATGCAAAAGTCCACATTCCTGACCAGCCCTCGTACTGGACAGGCAACTTGGCTGTAGGCAAGTTTAGAGAGTTTGACATGAAGGGTTGAATTGTCACCTGGGCCTCTGGGTTGATGAATTTGGGGTCAACTAAGGATTGGTGGATAGCTGACACTTGTGTTCCAGTGTCCCTCCACCCGATAACCTTCTTCCCGCCCACACTCACGGTTTCCCTTTGCTCTGAGGGTATCTGGGAGGCATCTGGGCCTAGGGACCTTTGGTGTGATTCCAGTGTAATGAACTGCAATCTGTTGGGGTTCTTGGGGCAGTTGGCCTTTACATGCCACAGCTCATTACATTTAAAACATCGCCCAACTGACTGGTCACTGGGGTGAGGTGGGTTGCTGGAGACTGGTGTGGTGGGACGATAAGGGGCTTGGGGTTTTCCTTGGGATGTGGGTGGGGCCTTGGGCTGCCCCCGGTGGTAAGGTTTTGTTTCGGGTTGCCCCTTCTGATATTTGCTCCAACTGCTACTAGTTTTTTTTCTTTTCTGCCACCTCCACTCATTTGGTTCCGATCTTCCCCACCTCGATTACAGTTTTGGGCTTCCCATCTAGGATGTACCTTTCTATTTCCTCAGGAGCACCCTCTAAAAACTGCTCCATTTGCATTAGGAAGGACAGATCTTCCAGAGATTTAACACTTGCTCCTGATATCCAGGCATCCCAATTTTTTACAATATGGTAGGCGTGTCAGGAAAATATCATGTCTGGTTTCCACCTTAGGGCTCTGAACTGCCGAACTGCTCGGGTGTTAGCCCCATTCTAATTCTGGCCTTGTTTTTAAAAAGTTCATAGCTGTTCATGTGTTCCTTAGGCATTTCAGCTGCCACCTCTGCTAAGGGTCCATTGAGCTGCGGCCTCAGCTCCACCATATACTGGTCTGTAGAGATGCTGTACCCAAGGCAGGCTCTTTCAAAATTTTCTAAGGCGGCCTCTGTATCATCGTCTACCTTGTAGGTGGGGAATTTTCTGGAATGGGGAGCGGCACTGGGAGAAGGATTGTTAGAGTTATCTGGTAGACCCAGTGTAGCCCTTTCCATATCTAAGCGCTTCAGCTCTAACTCCGTATCCAAGCGTTTCATCTCCGCCTCTGCCTCCAAGCGTTTTGCCTGTTTTCTCTCCTCTGTGTCCAACTCCAAACGCTTTAAGGTCATCTGTCTTTCATGTTCTCTTTGTCTCTCTTCAGCTTCAAATCTGACTAATTCCAGTTTTTTCTGGGCGTCACTTTCTGTCATCCTAGCCTTTCTGCACTTAGCCTAGCTTAACCCGAGAGCTAGAAAGAAAAAAAAAAAAAAAATTCCCTTGCAGGACTTAACTACTCTGCCCTAAGGCAGAGAAAAAAAACTTCCAGCTGCTCTCAGCTAAACAAAAAAATAAATAAATAAAAATGTCCTTTGGGAAAAAAAAAAAACAACTTCCTGGCTTTCAAGCAGCCAAAAGAAAAAATGTTTTTAAACTCCTCAGGTCTGTACTTCTGGTTCAAAATGATCCCACCACGCTGTCACCATGTCAGGGTTCCCTCCCCACTCTGAACTCTGGGGTACAGATGTGGGGACCCGCATGAACCCCCCCCCAAGCTTATTTCTACCAGCTTAGGTTTAAAACTTCCCCAAGGCACAAATTCCTTCCTTGCCCTTAGTATCGCTGCCACCACCAAGTGATTTAAACAAACATTCAGGGAGGGCCACTTGGAGCCCTATCTCCCCCAAAATATCCCCCCAAGGCCCTACACCCCCTTTCCTGGGGAGGCTTGAGAATAATATCCTAACCAATTGGTTACAAAGTGAGCACAGATCAAACCCCCTGGGTCTTTAGGACACTGAAAAACAATCAGGTTCTTAAAAGAAGTTTATTTAAAAAAAAAAGATAAAAGAATCACCTCTGTAAAATCAGGATGGAAGATAACTTTACAGGGTAACAAAAAGATTCAAAACACAGAGGATTTCCCCTCTAAGCAAAACTTTAAAGTTACAAAAACAGGGATAAACCTCCCTCTAGCACAAGGAAAATTCACAAGCTAAAACAAAAGATAATCTAACACATTTCCTTGCTATTACTTACTATTTCTGTAATATTAGATGCTTAGTTCAGATATGGCTTAGCGAGATGTATTTTCCCTGCCTTGGTTCCTCGCTGACCCAGAGAGAACAAAGGAACACAAAACAAAAACCTTTCCCCACAGATCTGAAAGTATCTTCTCCCCTCATTGGTCCTTTTGGTCAGGTGCCAACCAGGTTACTTGAGCTTCTTAACCCTTTACAGGTAAAGGAGGGATTTTATGCTACCCTTAACTGTATGTTTATGACATAGGTCCATCAATGGGTATTAGCCAGGATGGGCAGGGATAGTGTTGCCAGAAGTTGGGAATGGGTGACAGGAGATGGATCACTTGATGATTACCTGTTCTTTTTACTCCCTGTGGGGCACCTGACATTGGCCACTGTTGGAAGACAGGATACTGGGCTAGGTGGATCGGGGATAAAGCAGCCCTGGAGAGGGCTGCAGCAGAGAAAGCTAGGCTGATTGGGAAAAAAGCCACAGCTGTGGTCAGCTTAATCGGGGCCCAACTGGGCCTTATAAGAGGGCTGGGGCCAGAAGCTAGGGGGCTAGCCTCAGAGAGAGAAAGACCTGGCTGCCTGGGAGCTGAGCAGGGTACCTAGGATAGAGCAGTGCTGGTGCAGGGGAGCTCCAGCCTAGTAAAACCCCAGGCTGCAGGCCAAGCTAAGGGCCCACAAACAGGTACTGGGGCTGCAGAGAGGCAGCCCAGATAAAGGCAGAGGCAGCAGGTCTAAGCCCCCTTGCTGATGATAAGTGGTATACGGACTGCAGTCTGCCCCAGTGAGTGGGGGCTTGATGGAGCCTGGCAGTAGCCACTGAGGCAAGGTGGGAATAGGGGGTTGGGGGTTCCCCTGGGAGGGGAGACCCAGAGTGAGGGGGCACTACAGTGGGCAGAACCCCTCAGCAAAGTGCACTGGGGTCCAGGAGGGACACGGGGGCCAGCAGCAGGCGAGACCTCAGCCGGCAGAGGGTGCTCCAGAGCTGGAAAAGAGCTAATTCCCTGGACAACCAGCAGGAGGTGCCACGCCGGTGAGTCATCACCCCGCCACGGTCTTATTTTCCAATAATAATAAATAATGGCAAACGGAAAGAAAAAAAATAAGGTGTCCTCAAAACCTAAATGAAATACAAGTCAGGAGCCTTCAGCTGAAAATTCTCTTGATCAGATCTTAGCTTTATTTGAAATGGGTGTTAAGCTGCTTAGAAATTCTCTCCCCTTGCTGAGCAGACATTTAGCAATTTCAAACATGGAAAATGAAACTCATCTCAGACCAGAGTTTTCATTGCCTCTGGATTTCAATTCAAATTAGTTCTCAAAATTCAGCACAGGACATCTTGTCTATATAAAAAGTGTTATCCCAGACAAGCCTTGAAAGAAATGTTGTAAGGAAGATATTGTATATTAGCCCTTGGTTGTGTTTTTTTTTTTTTTTTTTTTTTTTAATAAATCTAAAGCACTAGCTTACCACATTTAATCACATCCTGGAAAAAGCAGAAAATCACTACTCCATCTGCAAGGAGGTCTTCAAATCTCTCTTGACTGAAACTAATCAGCTGTATGAGTAACCTGTATAGGTAATTTGCAACTACCAAAACCTTTAAAAAAATAAAAGATTTAGAAGAAAGAAAAACCTGCCTCCCAGGCTGCTGTGACAACTTAAAACAACAATATTTCAAAACAAAATAAAATAGACAGTGTTAAATGCCTCATTGAGAAAAGCTGCAATATCCTTCAACACCAGATGGAGAAGTTAGAAAAGATGGTTTCAAAATGGCCAGTGTGTCATGTCTGGGGGAAGAAAGTCTTTGTTAGATCAACCCCATAACTAAAAAAGAATAAGGTTCAATTCCCCTCTAGACAGGGGCGCTGGAACAATCTGTATGGCAGGGGTGCTGGGAGCCACTGAACCAAACTGTAACCCTTGTATATGATGGAAATCACTTCAAGCCAGAGGGGGCAGCAGCACTTCCAGCACCCCTAGCTCCAGCAACTATGCCTCTAGGGTTGAAAAAAACATAGCGGAGACTCATCTACTAGCAGACTAAGGGCATGGCTACACTTGCAGGTATAGAGCACCGGGAGTTAAACCAGCCCTTGGAGACAGCAGCAGGGAAAATGCTGCCGTATGTTCACACTGGTAGCTGTAAGTGCACTGGCGTGGCCACATTAGCAGCTCTTGCAACACCACAGAGAGCAGTGCATT
Organism: Trachemys scripta elegans; assembly: GCF_013100865.1. Taxonomy (NCBI): domain Eukaryota; kingdom Metazoa; phylum Chordata; order Testudines; family Emydidae; genus Trachemys; species Trachemys scripta. The sequence goes on from NC_048299.1 coordinate 87,869,874, forward strand.
GTGGTAGCTATCCCAGTGTGTAAGTGGCTGCAGTGTGCTTTTCAAATTGGTGGGAGTGAGACAGGCCATGTGTTGTGTGTATGTTGGGGGAGAGACTGTGTTTTGGGGGGCAAAGAGTGTGTCAGCATGCTGTCTTGTAAGTTCAGACAGCGGCAGAGGGAAGGGGGAAACCCCGACATCAGCCCCCAGCCCCGCCTCTCTCTCACACACACACACACGCACAAACGCCTGCCTCCACAGCAGGAGCATTCCACAGTAATGGTTTGCTTTGTGTCCTGGAGCAGATAGCATGCCAGCTGTCAGAAACGGAGCTTTGAAAGGGGAGCCGAGTTCAAACCAATGAGAAGAGTGGCCACTTGACTTCAAGGGATTATGGGATGTTTCTGGAGGCCAATCACAGCACAGTAATGCAACACATCATCCACGCTGACACCCAGGCGTTTCAGCTGGGGCGCAGCAAGCTTTATGCTCCTCGTGGAGGTGGATTACCAGGAGAGCTCCAGCTGCAGGGTCCAGGCTCTCTACATGCCTTGCCAGTGTGGACACCTGAGGAGTTAGGGTGCCCGGGGCTGATTTAATGCGCTCTAACTTGCAAGTGTAGCCAAGGCCTAAAGCCACTATTTTGCCAGAGAATTCAAGCTCCTATTAACACAGCATTAAGGCATCTTCAGTGGATTTAATCAAAAAGTTAACCCAACATACTACTATTTTTTTTCTCATGCCTGGAAGATATGAGAGAAGGTTTTTTTAAACTAAACCTGGCTATAGCCCAGGTTTCTAAGGGTACCGCTACACTGCACACATCTTACAGTGACATGTAGAATACACACAGTGCAAACACCCCTCGCACGGGTATAAATAGCAGTGGAGGTGGTGAGGCACTGCTTAAGCAAGTAAAGACATGGTTGAACCCATCCACTTTGGAACATAAAATAGTCCAGCTGAACATTTGTCACTGCTTAAGCAAGTAAAGATGTGGTTGAACCCTTAGGGTATATAGTCTACATGGCTCTCTACACACCCAAGCATTGCCTGCCAGAGCCTTTTACTGACACATGTAGATACATGTAGCCTTGGACGCCCACAAGTTCAGACTAACAAAAGCTTCTGACAGAAAGCTTTTATCTGTAGTGATACTCCAAGTGAGAGTATAGTTCAAAATCACCCCCGCCCTTTTTCCCAACACGTGTTCAAAATAAGTAGTGCTGTTATCTGAGCTGATGCCCGATTTCCATGATCTCTCAGAAATATTAGCCCAGCTATCCAATTTGGAACATAAAATAGTCCAGCTGAACATTTGTCTTTGCAACATATTGGCCTAGTGCATAAGATCCTGACACCATCTAGTGGCTGGCCCCAGTGACTATGTGGCACCCCATCTTCTCATAGGTAACAGATCTCTCCTTTAAAAGAGCTCTGTGTATTTGGGGCCGAAGGTTCAAATCCCTGCTGACACTTCTGGTGTCCATAGTATAAGTGGCCACAATTCATTTACACTTGGAGAAAGACTTTAGGTCAAAATGCTTGAATTTCCATATGGATCCATAAGTATGTACCCAAATATGCACCACAACAGCAGTTTGTTATTGATTTCAATGGGAGCTGCAAGTGCTCAGCTACCTTGAGAATCAAGTCACTTTTATTTAGGTGCTTGAATGTGGATTTAAGTGCTTTATTTTAGGCACCCACCTATGAAAATGTTACACCTTATTTTCCCCTTATATAACTTCTCCCACATCTGCACACAGGTCTCATATCGGAGCAATTATCCTCCCACAGGAGCATGAATGCTTCCCCCTTTCACAAAGCCCAGTTAGCATGGCTCCTGCTTTGCCATCAAGAGTCACTGCGGAGTTAAATGGTGCTTAACCTACTCCCTGGAAAAGAGGTGAGCAAGAGATGATGACGTTATCTAAAGGAGAATGCTAGAATTTATAACATTATTGGCTTTATATACAACATGTGCTCATGAATAAGGAGGAACATGCCATTTTTAGGATTCTGTGGTAAGGGACAGTTGCAGTTAGCTCACCTCCCATCTCTTCCCTCCCAGTACTCCTGCCTCTCTCCTTCTTTCTCCTGTCCCTCAACCTGAGTGGCATACCTTGCTCTTCTCCTAGCATGCAAGAAGCCCAAACTCTTCACCCATATCATCCAAGGTCCTATGCCCACATCAGAGAACACAGCCACTAGGTCACTGCATGAGTCCTTGACCCTGTCCTGCTCATCCTTTGCACACTGGCTCACCAATGTTGATTCCTGACCAATCAGAGAGAGCCGCAAGGACCAGCAGTAAGGACAGGTGGCTCATAAAAGGAGGATAAATTCCCATCTGGGAGGAGTCAGGGCCAGTGGGCACATGTCTAGGTAAGATTCCTGACCTGGCATTACTCCCAGGGGCCAGAAACCCAGCATTCTCTTGGCACAGATCCCCCATCCAATCCTTGGGAACTGCCCAGTGTTTAAAATAGGTAATGTTAGCATAAGACAAAGAAGGATCCAGATCAGAGATAAAAACATGTAGAGAGTGTGCTCCATATTAATGGTGCATGGAGAACTTTGGGTGAAATCCTGGCCCACTTAACACAATGGCAAAACCCCACAGAGTTCAATAGCACCAGGATTTCATCCTCTGTGTTTAATGATGGAAGAGAAGGCTAAATTCTACTTTACACATGCTGTATGAAGCATCTGGAATACATAATTATTAGTAAGCTCAAAAACAGCCAATTGTATGTAAACGGTGAGAAGTGCCTCATTTTTCCCCAGGTAATTTTCAATCCTTCATTTACACCTAGATGCTGTATGTGATTTTTAATGCATCCTTCCTCTTTCGAAAAGAAAGCGATCTGTTGGTTATTTACTGGATACAAGCCATTTCCATGATTCAGACCCTTGTGCTTGAGAAGCAGACACAATAAACCATTAGTCAAGGCGAAAGGTAGAAGAGGATCTGATACAGATTTCGCAGAAGGAAACAGCATATGGCATTAGTGGGCACCTATAGAGACCTGAAAAATCAAGACATTTTAATGAAGAAACTAGGTAAGACAAAGGGAAGGTAAGAGATTTTCACGGACCCCACTTGTCTCTGCTACCAGGATACAGTGAATCCTGCAAAACATTTCCAGAGGATGCTTTTCCTAATTAATTCAAAGAGCTAATACTAGAAGGCAGGGAGATGATTCAGATAAAAACTTTGGATTAGAAAAGACAAATATCAAGTAGTCCTTTGGCAACTGTGTGTGAAGTGTTGCATTAATACACTGCTCTTTGTACTGGAATTTTCCTATCTGTGTATTTGCTTCTGATTCAGTGTGTTGTTGAGCCTAGAGGAAATGCTGAATTCTTGCAAACATGACATGGTCTGATATTTTAAAAGCTACTATATTTATTGCAGTACTTCCATAAGTCCTTTTTAAGTTTAGCCCTCATGAAAGTGAGGAACTAATCACAGCAACAGGAGCCAAACTACACAGACCCAGACTGTGACACCTTTTATTCACATTGGAATAATACCTTATTCCTTATACAGTCCCATAATTTGCCCTATCAGGCGAATGTCTAGTCTTGGCATTGGGTTTAGGCGAGCCACTTGTGTCAAAGATCTTTGTTATCTGTCTTCCAGATCCAGCTGAGTCTACGTTAGAATTTTTCTGTGCTTCGTGTTTTGTATTCAAAGGAGTGCCAATGTCATCTAGAGAAACTTCTGTATCCCTCACATTTATGTCACAGTGACCATTCCCCCTACCTAAGGAGGGATAACTTCAATACCATTTCCAAAATAAAAGCTGCTGCAGATCAACACAGGGATTTTTCCTCCCCAGCTGCCAAGCTTACTGAAATAGTAAGTGGTCTCAGCACAGGCATAAAGAGTCAAACCAAACCTTGAATCATTATGTTTCCTCTCCAATAGTGAAGGGGCCAATTGAAACATTTCAATTTTTTAAAGTTGCTTCCCTTTCAAAGTGTTTGAAATTTTTCATTTTTAAAGATTTTTTTTTGCCAATTTTGGGGACTTTTTCCCCCAAAATGTGTCCCAAACATAATCAAAATTGTGTGTTTATTGAAAACTTAGGACTTCAGTAAATGAAAAACACTGATACTTTCCCCAATGTTTTTGATAAAATATAAAAAGCACAAATTTGTGAGAAACAAATTTCAGCAATGTTAAAATATTTCACACACGTTTTTTGAAAAATAAATCCCATTTTCCATCAAAAATACTGTAATTGTTCTGATAAGGACTATTCAGTGGCTTCCAGGTTATTTTTAAAATCATCTATGTAACACTGATTGATTTGAAACAATATATATACTTGCTGATTCAGTCAATAGTAAGTCACTAGGATCCTGTTTACAGGTGCTTTTTAAAGGAAAAGTCTTAAATGGGGGAGGGAGGTAGCATGCAAAAGCATTTTAAACCACCACTCTTGCAATTATTATAAACTGTAACACCACAGATTTCTCTTATGTTTTGACAGGCCTGTGCCAGAGAATCTCTCTCAGAAGTAGAAATTTGTGTGATAGGAGGAAATGCCTGAAAGGTACCAGAAGCAGTTAGTGAAGCAGGAGAGGAAGGAAGAGGTCTCTGACTGCTGTACAACTGACCTTGGCTCTGCCTGTGATGTCCTGAGAGAAAGAGAAAAATACAAAAGCTAATGGAGGTAATTTGTCAATATGCAGCCATCAGCTTGAGCTGTCTGAAGACTATATTCATCATGGGTACATCTAGCCAATGGAGCTCTGAAAGGTACACCTTCTGCATTAAATGTCTTGTCTTGGTTGATTTTAGTATCTACCACTTCCCTAAAGCGCGCAGGGGACAGGTTCATCCCCTGGGCCCACCTTCACAGGATGGGATTTCACCCCGGGAAGGGCAGATGGCAGTACAACTGTCATCCTCCCTCGGGTATTCTGCCTGAGGGGGCAGCTTTTAAATCCAAACAGGGCATCACTGGAAGGTGCCTGGATAAGATGATTTTTCCAAGCTGACCAACCCTCAATCCCTGCTGAGTCGGCTCTTCCTACTTTTGGATCTGCAGGAGCTGTTACCAAGCCTCTTGATAGATCAGGATGACTGGTGGCTTGCATCCCTCTGTCCCTAACTTGGTAATCTTTCTGCAGGTGTAAGTGAATTTGGATCTCCACATTTTTCAGATCCAATGGAATACAAAATGTTCTCTTTTCTTACTGATTACTACCAAATACAAGGGTGAAACCAACCATCTTATATTCAGCTAGAAAGAAACTACAACCAAAATGGGATTATTTCATAACCATGGACATTTTCTAAAGGTTAAATCTTCAGCTGTGTAGTCCTTTGCACCGGATTATTTTAAAAACTGTAATAATAATAATAGTACTTTTGAAGCTATGATGCTCTGATTGGCTATAGCTCAAAATAGGTCTAAACCAATTGGGACAAGGCAAATCAATAATGTTACAGTGAGTAACTGTCACTCTGTTGCACCAACATCCATCAGATAAAACACTTAATTGTACATCAGTCAATTGATACAAGGGAAATAGAGTCATTGTTAGTATAGAACCACCGGATCAATATCTCCTGTTTCAAACACAAACATCTCTGCCTGGCTCTGACATTAATTACCCATAAATGTCTCAGGACTGATGTATTAGCAAGAAATCATTATCCTGTGACAGGATTTTTGTATCATTGGCATTCTCTTTTAACCCTTACACAGCTGACCGTACCTCTCACCAAAGTCAGGCCTGATCTACACTCCAAAGTTAGGTTGATGTAAGCAGCCTTGTGCTTTGACCTACTTGTGCATGTGTTTACACTTCAGTTTGTTTCATACTGATGTAAATGCCCTGCTACAGCGATGCAGTAACACCACCTCCCTGAGCGGCACTGGGCCATGGTCGACGTACGGAGGCCAATTCAGTGTGAGTGTAGACGTTGCATTACTTATGTCAACCCTAAGAGCCCTCCAGCAGCTGTTCCACAATGCCTCAAACACATGAATCCAGAGTTGATCCTAGACATGTGCCGAACATGTCATTAAAAAACGTCCTGCATGTTTTATCTGCAGCTGCTGCTGGTGCGCCCTTAAGGAATTCCCCCTCCTAACCCAAAGAATGCCTAAGCCAGCTAAGGAGGAGAAAGAAGAGAGCTCAGATGACATGTTCAATGAGATCCTGCAAGCAAGTGTCGCATCAGACCACAAGCAAAGGGTCTGGAGGGTGATAATTGTAGAGAATCTGGAGGAGGAAAGAGCAGACAGGAGAAAGGCCCAGGAGTCCCAGCAGTAAAAGGACAGGGAGTTTCACCAGGACATAATTGAGCTTCTCTGGCAGCAAACAGATGTTGCAGACTTTTGTGGACCTACAGGTTCAACAATCATGGGCTCACCTCCCTTTGCAATCTATGGAAAACTCCAATACAGTACATCCCTATGCCCCCCTGAACATTTAACATGGCATCAGGGGCTACATCTTTACCCCTATCACCCCACACCAGGGAGGGGGGATATTAATGACAGTTTCATATACAGCTTCATATACACTGACTTTTGATTGCCATACTTGCTGTAAGTGTAGATAAAATGGGCATGTATGTTCTTTCCTCTTGTGTTCCATTAATTTATTAAGTTTTTAATGTATTTGCTTTTAACTTGCAGAGATTTTCTTTTGCACTAATTTTGCTACTGAATAAAATTCTATTATGTGGAAAATAATTCATCTTTATTGATTCACAACATATGCTGCAGAGTGCTTAGAAGTTTTGAAAGCACCCACTTACTTGTTATTGTACAGCGTTAATTTGGTTCTTTTCACAGCTCTGCAAGTACCAGAGGATTATGTATCCTGTGTTTCCAACGCTTATGACCATAGTTCAGAGCTGTTCAGGTTCCATCTTTCTGTCAGAGGAGGGCTGGGTGGGATTTTTAAAAAAGGCACAACAATTATGGGATATAGATGACATTATGGGATGGAGAGAGTTGCACACTGGGATACATACCCACTGTACTCTGCATTGTGCAACAACACAAGCACTCCTGGTGCTTAAGTGCTGTGCCAACACCAGGAGCTAGGTGTCGGCCAAGGGGAAGGGGCGGCACGTCGGGCTCTTCGGTGGCAATTCGGCAGCAGGTCCCTCATTCCCCTCTCGGAGGGAAGGACCTGCCACTGAATTGCTGCCGAAGAAGAAAGCGGTGCAGCTCAGCTGCCACTGATCACAATGGCGGCTTTTTTTTTTTTTCTGATGCTTGAGGCAGCAAAAACCCTGGAGCCGGCCCTGCTTCTAGGGTGACCAGACAGCAAGTGTGAAAAATCGGGACAGGGGTGAGGGGTAATAGACACCTATATAAAACAATGTCCCAAATATCGGGACTGTCCCTATAAAATCGGGACATCTGGTCACCCTACCCCCTTCACTTTTACTGCTGAAAACAGTTTTTTATCAGAAATAGAGAATAATGAAGCTAGGGTTACCATACGTCCAGATTTTCCTGGACATGTCCGGCTTTTTGGGCTCCAAATCTCTGTCCGGGGGAAATCCCAAAAAGCCGGACATGTCCGGGAAAATCGGGACATGCGGGGCCGGCGGTGCTGGGCCGGGGGCTGGGCCGGGGGCCGGCGGCGCTGAGGGCCGACTGTCAGCGGTGCTGGGGGCCAGGGGCGCCGAGCGCTGGCGGTCGGCGGTGCTGGGGGCCGGCGGTGCCGAGCGCCAACGGGGCCGAGTGCCGGGGGACGGCAGGGCCGGGGGCGCTAAGCGCCGGCAGTCGGCAGTGCCGGGGGACGGCAGTGCCAGGGGCGTCGAGGGCCGGCGGTCGGTGGTGCCGGGGGATGGCGGGGCCGTGGGCCGGCCGTGCCGAGCGCCGGGGTACGGCGGGGCTGGGGTACAGCGGGGCCGGGGGGTGCTGAGCGGGCCAGGGGTGCTCGGCCGGGGGCCCGGGGGCCGGGCCGGGGATCGGCAGTGCTGGGTGGGCCGGGGGTGCTCGGCCGGGCCCGGGGCTGGCACCCCAGGGCTCGAGCCGACCCAGGCTGTAGACGCCGGGGGGGCCAGACTGGGCCGCGCCTCCTCCCCCCATACCCCCCTTACCTGCTTCAGGCTTCTCGCGAATCAAATGTTCGCGGGAAGCAGGAGAGGGAGTGGAGTTGGGGCGGGGACTTTGGGGAAGGGGCGGAGTTGGGGCGGGGCTGGGGGCGTGGGCCGGGGCCCCGTGGAGTGACCTCCTTTTGGAGGCTCAAAATATGGTAACCCTAATGACGCTGAGGACATTATTTACATTAAAGGATGGAATTCCTCTGGCATTTTAAGTTTTCTGCATGAATGATTATTTTGTCTTCCTCATTTTGGGTGTGTCCCATACACTGTGTCCCTTGGAAGGAGGAGAGGTATGCTGGTAATCATGCATCACCCATGCTTTACTATACTGAGTATGTATTTGAAAAATCCAGACTGAGCAGCCAGTGGGCTTTCCTTGTAGATACCTGGAATGCTTGGCCGTAGCCCTGCAATTAATTAACAATGACCCAAGAAGAATATAAAGACTGCTGAAACTATCATTATCCCAAAAGTAAATATTTTTGCAGATTAGACATTTAAACCGTTAATAAATGCTAGGCGACATTATTTGATTGACAAGACATTATATGAAAGTGTAATATTTATTTTTTGTTTGATTTAGTTATTGCAATGAATAAGTAGAAAAATTGCCAACTCTCTCGGTTTTATTATAAAAGTTGCAATATTTGATGTTTTATTTAAATCCCCAGCTCATAGAATCATGCAACTGTGAGAGAATTTCAGCATTTCTTTAAAAAAAAGCTTCTAGTTCTCACGAATGCAGGAAAAGGCTTGAAAAACCGAACCCTAAAGCAGCAGGCAAATTAAAAAGAACCCCACACATTTATTAGTTTAGAAATCTCATGATTTCTAAGCCAATCTCATAATTCTTGCATGCTTAAAACTGGCAATATTGCACCTATCCTGAGCAGTGGATGCTTTTGACATAATTAAAAATACAGTGATAAAAAACCCAGCAGCCTCTCTAAAACAAAGAAAATGCACCATAAATAACAATCAAACCCAAATATTCTCCAAAAGCCCTCACAAACAACGGACCCTTATCTCATTGCCCCTCTCCCCAAAAAACTGCACCACATTCAGGTTCTGGGTTCAATCTTTGAAGAGTACTACATGGAATGAGTCTAATTCCGACATGACAAATGCATGGATCACAGCAGCAAGGTCTGCATCAAAGAGAAACTGTCTTAATCTCAGGACCAGATGATGATGAATAAAAGCTGTTCTGGTCACTGCTGCTATGGATTGTCTAACAACAGCTGGGGAATCCAACACCACCCCCACATTGCAAACAAATGGTAAGCACACATCCTCAATCAAGGGGGCAGGAATAATTCCTTGCACCATCTTTCAGTTGCTTCCTCCACCCTGATAGCATCATCTCAGACTTACCCAGATTGGTTTTTGGAGAGCTAGGCCTCCTCCCTGCCCCAAACATATGAATCCAGAGTTGATTGTAGGCATGTGCCCAACAGGTCATTAAAAAACGCTCTGCATTTTTTGGTCCGCACTCTGTCTGCTCTTATCTCCTCCCAGCAGCCCACTGGTGTACTTCAATTCCCAACTTGAAAAATTGACTAAGAAGGGCTCAGCGACCTCTGTGCTGAACCTTTGAACCACTCATCCCCTTTTTCCCCTTCAATTCTTGAATGCACAGAAGCCTTCTAATCTCTCCGAAGTGACAAACTCCCTGGGGCAGCATTCCCTAGCAGCTACAAGGAACCTTTTGCATCTTATTGGCAAGTGGTTACATTCCTGACTTGCCCAGATCCTCTAGATCAGTGGTTCTCAACCTGGGCTACACACACCCCTGGGAGTTCCCTTGTGGTCTTCCAAGGGTTACATCAACTCATCTAGATATTTGCCTAGTTTTACAACAGGCTACATAAAACGCACTAGCAAAGTCAGTACAAACTAAAATTTCATACGACTTGTTTATTCTGTCCTATATACTATACATTGAAATGTAAGTACAGTATTTATATTTAAATCGATTTATTTTATAATTATGTGGTAAAAATGAGAAATAAGCAATTTTTCAGTAACAGTGTGCTGACACACTTTTTTGTATTTTTATGTCTGATTTTGTAAGCAAGTACGGTAGTTTTTAAGTGAGGTTCTCAAGACAAATCAGACTCCTGAAAGGGGTACAGTCGTCTGGAAAGGTTGAGAATCACTGCTCTAGATGAGGGTGTGTTTGGAAGTCTGCCATAGGACACATCTCTTAAGACACACAAGACTCTGCAAAACATATGTCACGTTCTGAGCTGACCTGAGCCAAAGCCCATATAAGTCACTGGAAGTTTTCCCGTTGACTTCAATGGGCTTTGGATCAGGTCCTTAATTTATATGGATTATACGTATTTTAGGGCAGGGACTGTATCTTATTCTGCATTTGTAAAGCATCTAGCACAACGGAGATCCTGGTTTTGGCTGGTCCTTGAGGTACCACTTGAAAAATAGAGTAAGTCGAAAACCATTAATATTACAATATAAAAGCTGTTTTAAGCATTAAATTATGAATTAAACCCATCTAAAGAATAGGAAAAAAGATTCTGTATATTTCAGGTCTGACCCAATTTAGTAACTCCAGACCACACTTTTAATAGGTCAACAAGAGACTCTCTGCATGTCTCTTGTTCTTTCAAATATAATAAGCTGCATCCAGCAAATGCAAGAGCAAGCAGTTTTTAATCCCGAAAGAGATAATTAGAGAACATGATGTGTAAACCCAAACAGGAAAAATATATTTAGCATTATTAAACATTGCTGACTTCTCCTGTTTAATTCACAGGTTTCCGACATTTCGGCCACAGTCAAACAGTAACACAGAGAGATAGCCCTTAAATCTTGGAGAGTAGCAACAAGCAAAAGTTTTTGCATGGTAGTGTCTGCTCAAGCTTGTAAAATACAAGTCAGCTATGGATGCCTGCAGTTTCTATGGCATTTTCTTTCATTTCATACTGCAAGGAACAATGTAACTCTTATTGTACCCAAATCAGTGTTCCAAATATCACTGAATGAATATAAAAGCCACTTGTCTATGTATGATATCTTTAAAAAAAGAAAGGGGGGGAAAAAAGCCTTGATTTATAATCATTCAGTTCTCCAAAATTTCAGATGAACCCTTTTTTGCACTTTCTGGGACATAGGGCGAATCCCATCTTTTCCCTGAAACTCAACGGGCCTCTAGATACATGTTTGCCCTTTGTACTTCTCCAACCCCTCCCCACCAGCCCAGAAAGGAAAAATATGAATTAATTAAAAGGCACAGAAGTCTCATTGAATTCTGAATAAATTATTAATGTGCTGCCCAGACCTTCCATATTTACATTCCCCTCCCACTGCAAAATTTAAACAATTCAGTTGTTTATTTGCTTTTCATTTCAGCTCATATGCAGCTAATTAAAACTGCAAGCTAATTTGAGAGAAATTATAAAAGGGACTGAACGGACTCATTGTAACAAGCCTGAAAAAAAAAATGAACTGCTTTATAAATACTTTAAAAACACAAGAATATTTGTTTGGCATTGAGCTGATGAATGAAATGTTTGCCAAAAATGGGCAATGTGCATGCACTTTTACTGTTAGAAGTATAGAGCAATGAACTACAAATTGAATGCAGCCAAGAGACGGGTTCAATGCACTAATAGGCTTCTCTAGTGTACTGCTCTGTCCATGCCTACGCTCCATTTTCAAATCGTGTTCTGTTACACTATTTAGAACTGGCATCCAAGTCTCTGCACCGCTAGTTTGATGCAACTTCTGTGGGATTCGCATGAACCAGGGCTGCACAGAGCAAAGTGCACAAAGAAGTAATGTTTCACTATTTTGTTGCATGCAAACAATGGGTAGCAATCAGTAACCAACACACACATCCATTTCCAAGCACATAAGTACAGATCAGTTTCCTGGTAAAGGTATCGGGTTTTGACAACCACAGGTCATTTATATATGAATAAATTAAATAGAACCAGATTCTGATACCACCCATATACTGAACAGAACTTTATTCTGGGTTCAGTCATGGTTTTGCCATGAACTCTATGGTAGGGGCAACACGTTGCTGCACAGTCCTGAAAGCAGCCCAAGCTGCACTCTCCTTAGTCCCAAACTCTTTCCTGGTCTCCTGGCTGCTCTGGGGCGTGAGTATGGTGTACTGGGTAGATTTCTGGCAAAGTGTAAGCTCAATAAAATGGTCGCATAGCTGCACGGCTGATGCATAGCAGGGGATAGAGTCAAGGCTGCACCTACTCACTGTCCTCTTGCACTGGGGAGGGGCATATCAGCTTTGTGGAGCCTACATCCCCTCCTCTGCTGCTACTCACGATGTGGGTAACCCATTATGCCTCTGTGCCACTGTATAGTCTAGATTAGAACACAATTTGGCGCTCTGTGAATGCCCCGACTGACTTCAATGAGACTGTTGTGGAGTAAGGTGCTACTCAGTGGAAAAAGGAAGATAAGGTGTGGCCCATAGTATTGTGGCTTTTTGAGTTTCATTTGTTAACAAACAAGAATTGGTGGCAGGTGGCAGTCCGAAAGGTCCACCCCAGAGACCTTCTACATGCTTCCCAAGATACACAAGCAAGAGAACACAGACAGACCCATCTGTAATAGTGTCGTCACTTTTCTGGCTGATGTTTTCTTTGGCAGGTTTTCAGTGACTCAGCCCTCTGGCCAAATCACATACCCTGTCCCCCCTTCTGGGATGTACAGTCTCTAGTTCTTGCTCATGGCCCCAGTATGGGAACATAGCATCAAGGCTTCCTCCGTGGAGGCACTGCCTTCTTTAACAGCTCAAAAGGGGCCCATCTCAGTACCCTTGGTTGGTGTCCTTTCAGCAGCCAGCCCTGGGCTCAGTCTTCAACCAGACCAGCAGGGCCCATCACGGTACCCTCTCCTGGTCTTACTAGGTTCTGGGCTCAGTCTGTCTGCATTGACTTGCCCATGGTCCTGCTACTCTTCCAGCCAGCCAGGCATCCGGTGTGTGGCAGCCTTCCCTGGGCTCAGTTCTGCCTGCAGTGAGCTGTCCATGGACCTGCTGCTCTTCCAGGAAGCCAGGCACCCACTCGTTCCTCTTCAAGCTCCAGGCAGCAACTGACTGCTCTGCCTTTGCTGCTGTCTTTTATATAGCCCTCTGCTCTTTTCTGGGGTGGGGTGAGGCAGAGCAGCAAGGCTTCCAGGAATGGGCTCTGGACCTAGTCCACCCCATCACACCATCACATCCAGCCCTGGCACTCTTACTGAATGAATAACAGCACACATAGAAACCATCCTCAAACCACTCATATGCAAAGGGCCAGTTTCCTCCAGGACATAACCAACTTCCTTCAGAAACTCTGCAACATTATCAACCTCCCTTAGAACACCATCCTTGCCACCATGCATGTCACCTCCCTATACACCAACATCCCTCACAGTGATGTCATCGTTGCCTGCCTCAAATATCTTCAAGACAATGGACAACACTCAGATATCCACCCAAACACATCGCCAAACTCACCTATTTCATCCTCACCCATGACAAATTTTACATTCACCAACAAACACTTTGTTCAAACTATGTGAACAGTGATAGGTACAGGATGGCTCCCCAATATGCCAAAATCTTCATGAGCCACCCTGAGGAAGAACTTCTGGACAAATGCACCATGAAACCAATGACATACCTGAGATACATAAATGATATTTTCCATCCTCTGGACAGATGACCTAAACTCCCTCATAGATTTCCACAACTTCAACAACCACCACCCATCCACCATACTCTCTCTAGAACACTCCCACACCAACATTAACTTCCTCAACACCATGACCAGCTTAAACAATAGAACCAACAGACAACTATGTACTAGAGACCCCTGGATCACCACGCTAACCTCCACACATCTAGTGCGCACCAAGAACCAAGAAATCTATCCTTGTGCCTGGCTGCAGATAACGAAGTCCAGGATATATATGTGAACGCACTTAAAACCATCTTCACCAAACAAGGATACTCCACCAGAGAAGATTGCATCATGGAATGGGCCATGCAAATACCCTGAGAGAACCTGCTTCAATATAGGAAATTGTGTGTATATATATATATATATATACATACACATACACACACACACACACACACATATATGACCGCACATCCTTAGTTATCACCTACCACTCCACACTGGAACCCATACAGGGGATCATCAAACAATTACAACTCATACTTGCTGGAGACCACACCCTGAAAGAAATCTTTCCTGAACTACCTCTTATGGCCATCAGCCTGCCAAGCTCATCATCAGAAGCAAGCTCCCCACAGACCAGGACACACCAAGTCAAAGCAGCTCCAGATCCTGCCATAACAACAGATGCAAAACCTGCAGACATATCTCCAGTGCTACAATGATCAATAGCCCTCACAACACACCTTTCAAGATCCATAACTTTTACTAATGCCCATTACAACATCTGGTATACCTCATCCAATGCACTAAATGCCCCAGTTATAACTTTGCGGGTGAAACCCACCACTACACTCTCGAATGAACTCACACAGGAAAATGATAAAAGACAACAACACCATAACAACCATGGACAAACACTTTTCATAAAATGATCACTTCATATCTGACCTCTCAGTCCTCATCCTCAAATGAAGGCTGCACAATACCTTCAAAAGATGAGCCTGAGAGCTTAAATTCATAATTTTGCTGGACATTAAAAATCATGGGCTTGGGGGAGGGATAGCTCAGTGGTTTGAGCATTGGCCTGCTAAACCCAGGGTTGTGAGTTCAATCCTTGAGGGGGCCACTTAGGGATCTGGGGCAAAATCAGTACTTGGTCCTGCTAGTGAAGGCAGGGGGCTGGACTCGATGACCTTTCAAGGTCCCTTCCAGTTCTAGGAGATAGGATATCTCCATTAATTATTATTATTAATAAATACACTGGATTTATTGTTTATTACAACAAACTGTAACCCATGAACCCCCTTTTTTGTCCTATGACTGCAGAGGAGTTAATGGACCACTTCACCTTGAATGGTCTCTTGCAACATATCTTGACTCCTTATACTGAACAATCTGTTCCACCTTGTATTTCACTGTGACACTCCGAGTACTTATCTCAGACCTGAAGAAGAGTCTGTGGAACCTGAAAGCTTGTCTCTCTCACAATAGGAGTTGGTCCAATAAAATATACTACCTCACCCACCTTCTCTCTCTCAAAAAAAAAAAAAAGTCAGTGACCTTCTCTTAACTTGCCTAAATGTCTGCAAAATGCATGTTAACAAAATAGCTGATTTTAAAAATGTACTGCCTTTCATAGGGCATATTGTAGCACATAATAAACAATCATGCCATGATATTCAGTTTACAGTAATATATTAAAAGTATTCTATCAATGGATTCTACACAGAGCACCAATAGGTTCACATCCTATATTTGTTGTTCAACAAATTCTACCCAACAAAAAGTCATTATCATTAAAGTAGCCATGAGAGCAAAACTCAAGAGGTTAGTGATTTCATCAGAACTCAAGAATTACATTAGTCACCACTTTCCTTTATGTTTTATACAGTGTGTTTGAAGTTCCATTAGGTTTTTAACAAGTTTTTTTTCCTCTCTTAATTATGGATACAGGAACAATTTTGCATACCTGAGATTGTTAGAGATGTGCAATGGCACAAGAAGAAAAAAAGATCAGACCCAGTGGACGAAATGCTGATCTTTGAACCACTGACTGTAATGGGAAGTGTGCAACCATATATCTCCAAGTAATCCTGAAATTTAATTGCTGAAAATTTAAGCAATATAGTTTTACTTAAAAACACTGAAGGAGCAGCTTGTTAGTGGAACTTATGGGACCACTTTTCTGGTTAGAGACTGAAAAACATGTTTTCAAACCTTGCAGCTTTCCAAAATAGAAACTTATATATAGTTAAAAACATAGACCTTGACCCTGCAAACAGGTATGTGCTTAACTTTTCTCATGTGAGTAGATCCACTGAAATCAATGGGACAGCTCATATGATTAAATGGAGGAGGCTTTGCAGGATCAGGGCCACAGTGATATCAAGTTTCACTAATAAATGAAGGAGTATTGACGGAGGAAGGTTTTTAAAGTTAGTATAGAACAGTAAACAAAAAGGATATGGTTATTTCAGGAAGCATTCACTAGAATAACTTGGAGTTTAAAAAGGCAATCTATATGAGACAGGGTTAATTTCCCACTCATTATGACTGTTATTAAATGGTCTTCTCTGAATACCTGGAAAAATTCTTTTTCTCTGACTGGTGCTCCAATAATAGTTATTAAATGCTGTATTTGTTTTGTCTCTGCCATGGCTGCAGACTCAATTGCATTATTTAGGGCAGTATCATTTGAGTGAGAAATCCATTATTCACTTTTTTTTCCTCAAGTGACATTTCAGAAGTCAGAACTGGTATTCAAAACTTGTTTATGAAACATAGCTGGGTGAATCATTTTCATAACACTTGCTCCATAATTTTACTCCCATCTTCACCTCTTTCCTCACCAGTGAACTTCATAACCCTAGGGAAGAAAGAATCCACAAATATGATTTCCCTTTACTGCATTTAGCAATCCATACCCACGCAAAACATATTCACATACACAATGTATATAAATGAGTCCCCTAGTGGAGTTCAACTGGTGCTAGGGGGCCCTTGTACTGTTTTCCTCACAGTGGTGGGCATTTCCAAAAGTGTTATAGTGCCAGGTGTAAGGGTACACTTCTCCACAGTCCATTTTAAAGAGGTTGCAAGGACGAGAAACATGCAGTATTATAATTTCCACTGCTCTAGGACAAAATTACTCCTGGACATATTACCTCAGTCAATGGAGACAAAAGGAAAACATCCGAGCAACGTGTTTATTGATTTGAGCACAGTCAATACCCAGCTTTATTGGATCTCCCGTCAAAAATACTTCAAGCAGGAAAACATCGGTTTCTTTGGACTTGTCTACGCCACAGACTACAGGGGTGCAAATTGAAGAGTACATCAGAGTGCTGTGATCTTAACCGCCCCATGTGGATACTGCTGGTGTGAACTAAAAAGTTCCTAGTTTGGGTAAAAATAGTAGTCTTACAAACTAGATACCTTTTAGTTTGCACCAGCAGCATTCACACAGCGCATTCTGCACACAACACTTTGGTGCGCGCTACAATTCACACCCCTGTACTCCGCATTGTGGCACAGTGTAGACATAACCGTACACAAGCTAGAAAACCAAACCAGCCCTCCTTGGTTTCATGGATTTACTTGGATGAGAGAATTTATTTTTCCTGGGTTCCAGCTTCTCTAATTAATAGATCTCCATTTTTGAATAATTATTTAGTAGGCTCAAGTTTTTAGAAAGAGATTCACTGTCAGTTGATGAGCTTGCCTGTAAAATCATCATTTAATCATTACACAAGTTGTTCATTCACCTCAATTTCCCATTTCCTTTAACGCTCTTAAAATGTGTGTGTGGGGACACCTCCAAAATCAAAAGCAGAATCTCAGGTGAGATCCCTAATATACAGTTCTTTATGAACCTACTGCGAAGTGTCTTCATTCTCACTGTATTTGCTTAGAGCCCTTTGGGGAAGGAATTCTGTTTTCTGAGTATTGCTTCTAGCTCAAATTATTCAGTATTTTTTTCTGTCAATATTACTTTTCAAGTCTATATTACCTTCCTCTAGAGTCAATGGCTCAGTTGTGCCTTTCAGGCATAGCCCAGCACTGTGAGCAGGGTTAGTTGGGTTACGTGACATTAAGAAGACATGTTTTAGCACAAACTTTCAAAACAAAATTCACCTTCAGGTGAACCACTTGGAAGATTTCAGACCAAAAGTTGAAAGTTTTAGAAAGGTCTAAGTGGCAGAGGGGTCAGAAAAGAAACACAGCGCCTTAACTGTAATAGTCATTACTTCTGCAAGCATACAACAAGATAAGAAAGGCCATACTGGGTTAGACCAATGGTCCATCTTGCTCAGTATCCTGTCTTCTGACAGTGGCTAGTGCCAGATGCTTCAGAGAGAATGAACAGAACAGGGCAATTATTGAGTGATCCATCCCATCGTACAGTCCCAGCTTCTGACAGAGCTCTGGAGAGCTTTTGGGGGACCCAGAGCATGAAGTTGCTTCCCTGCCCATCCTGGCTAATAGCCATTGATAGACCTATCCTCCATGAACTTATCTAATGCTTTTTTGAACCCAGTTATACTTTTTGCCTTCACAACATCCTCTGGCAAAGAGTTCCACAGGTTGACTGTGCATTGTATGAAGATGTACTTCCTTTTGTTTTAAACCGGCTGCCTATTAATATCATCAGGTGACCCTGGTTCTTGCATTATGTGAAGGGGTAAATAACACTTCCTTATTCACTTTCTCTACACCAGTCACGATTTTATAGACCTCTACCATATCCCCCCTTAATTGTCTCTTTTCCCAGCTGAACCCTCCCGATCTTTTTTAATCTCTCATCATATGGAAGTTTTTCCATGCCTCTAATCACGATATGATTGCTATGGTAGTGAGCGTGTGTGTGTGTGTGAGCACCATTTCAATGAAAACTGTAACAGAAGCAGGTCCCCAACAGCTGAGGTTCAATTTAGAGATTCTTTCACAGCACTTGCCTCGAAAACACCTGGCCTCTGCCATCAACTGCCAGTTCCAAGAATGCGATAAATTCACCAATTAAAAGCCACACACTGCCACATTTTAAAAAGTTTCATTAGTTGGCTAGAATTCATCAGATCAAGCTGGCAAATTACATTGTCCAATAAATCAACTAGAACACGAAAGCATCTTACATTAGGAAAACAGCCTTTTCGCATGAAATGATTCTTCCCTTCATCCTCCCAGTGGCTACGCTGACATTATTTACTGTTCCTGCTGTGCCTCTCCCACACCTGCTGATCTTGGCATCCTATTCCAACTAGCACAGGTTAATCAGATTTCTACTCCCACCATCAAAAACCTGCCAGTCTTTCTATCACTCTATATCTACTCAATTCCACTTTCATTCTACACAAAAGCTATGTCAGCTTGCAGAAATCAATATCCCATGCCAACAGATCTACTAAGATTTCCAAACAAAACCACTTTGCAAGTGGGAGGTTGGAGAAGAGAGAGAAAATAAAACTGAACAGATAAGCAGCCTCCTTGTGTTGTTCTATGTTTCGTCAATAGGTATTACATCATATGATTAGCACCCTTGTCCCTCCTCCCAAAATATATTCCCAGCATTCCTGTTTGTATGTGTAGGGCTATTTAGGATATTTTCATATATATACCAGGGGCTGCTTGTTGAAGTGACAAGATTACAGTCTCACTAGCCAAGATTAAATGAGATATTGTCAGACCCATGCATCTTCCCTGAAAGTGATGTCTCAGCAGTAAGATTGCAACTCCGTCATCTTTAAGAGCTGCAGTGTTAAATTCTTCCTGTATGAAAAAAATTGCACGTAAAGCAAATGTATTACAAGGAGAGTGAGAATTAAAAAAAAAAATTGCTAAACATATTTGTGACAGGTTGGATCACAGAAACCCCCTTGGGGCTGCCAACTGATGTGTCAAGACTACTTCTGCCCCTGCTTTCCCTGCCAGCGTGGGACTCCAGAGCTTGCCGGCCACAAACACAGACCCAGCTCTGAACCACGTCCCACAAACCGCAAGCTTAATTGAAAGCAGCTTAAGAAGTGTTCCTGTCTTTAACACTCCGATGCCCAACTCCCAGTGGGGTCCAAATAAATCCATTTTACCCTGTATAAAGCTTATACAGGGTAAACTAA
The DNA here is from genome assembly GCF_013100865.1 of Trachemys scripta elegans. Taxonomy (NCBI): domain Eukaryota; kingdom Metazoa; phylum Chordata; order Testudines; family Emydidae; genus Trachemys; species Trachemys scripta. The sequence continues at coordinate 87,889,721 of NC_048299.1, forward strand.
TAAATTCTTCGCCCTCTATAATGCTGATAGAGAGATATGCACAGCCCAGGTATTAATACATACTTTGGGTTAATTAATAAGTAAAAAAGTGATTTTATTAAATACAGAAAGTAGGATTTAAGTGGTTCCAAGTAGTAACAGAGAGAACAAAGTAAATTACCAAGCAAAATAAAATAAAACACGCAAGCCTATGCCTAATACAGTAAGAAAACTGAATACAGATAAAACCTCACCCTTAGTGGTGTTCCACTAAGCTTCCTTTTACAGACTAGTCTCCTTCTATTCTGGGTCCAGCAATCACTCTCTCCCCCTGTAGTTACTGTCCTTTGTTCTAGTTTCTTTCAGGTATCCTTGGAGGTGGAGAGGCTATCTCCTGAGTCAGTGGAAGACAAAATAGAGGGGTCTGCCATGGGCTTTAATAGACTTTCTCTTGTGGGTGGAGACCCCCTCCTCTTTCCTATGCAAAGTCCAGCTCCAAGATGGAGTTTTGGAGTCACATGAGCAAGTCACATGTCCATGCATGACTCAGTTTTTACAGGCAACAGCCATTGCCCACATGCTATCTTGAATGTCTCCAGGAAGACTTCTTATGTGGATTGGAGCCTTCCAAGATCCATTGTTCGTTAAGCGTTTTTTGATTGGGCACTTAATTTGCACATTCCTTTCTCAAGAAGCTGACCAAATGCTTTACTAAGGCTACTTAAAAATCAAGCAAGTACACAGCCAATATTCATAACTTTGAGTACAAAAATGACACATGCATACAAATAGGATGAATAGATTCAGTAGATCACAATCTTTACAGAGATATGTCACATGGCATATGTAGCATAAAACATATTCCAGTTTTGTCATAGATACATTCATAAGCATATTCCCATAAAGCATTATGGGCACACGTCACAATATTGACCTAAATTTTCAAAAGTGACTAGTGATTTGGTGGTGGGGGGGGTTCAAATTGTAGGTGCTCATCTTGAGACACCTCAAAGAGGCCTGATTTTCAGTGGGTCACTGTTTGACGCTTTCTGAAAATCAGACCCCTTTTTAAGGTATGTCAAAGTACCCAGAATTGAGGCACTCAGGATCATATCACCGCAGCAGGTTTCCACTACAAGCATTACACACGTGTGGGAAACCCACTTGCCCCACAGTGAGAGCCATTATTGTCCGCAGATTCTAAATTTTATTTAGAAAAAAGTTTCCAGCATTATGATTGCATGAGTCACCTTTCCAATGTGAATCTAGGATCTTGTGGATAGCAGTGAAAGTGACAAGATTCCTGTTTGTTTCCTTTTGTGCCAGCAGCAGCAGCAGAGGAAGGGAGCAATTCAGGGGGAGAGAAGAACTCAAAAACCAAAGCTGGGAGGAGTAAAATAGAAAAGACCCCTCACTACGACCTCCCTCAGATCAGCCAGGAGGCTCTGGTGTGGGAGGAAGAGGAGAATGTTGGAGCCATCTCATCTCTCATCTCCCTTTCGGGGTGGGTGGGTAAGAGTTTCAAATAAAGATACTTACTAGCCAGTGGCTCTGAAAAAATGTAGCCCATAAGCAAAGACCAGCACCTTCCTTTCCCCAGGATCGAAGAGTTGAAGAAGCTTAGCATCTCACATAGACATTGGTCCTGGATGGTGGGGACACTTAGCTTAGTTTTGTCCTTTGGCTATTAGGTGCTTGGTCATTTTTTCAAGCCCTATAAGGGAAAGTAAGTGGGGAAGAGGATGTAGGCAAGATATTTGGTGTTTTTTTCTTAAAGTCCCAACTCCTGGAGCCATGTGATTATGTGGGACTCTCAGCTTTCTTTAAAAAATAAAATAAAAAGGCAGTTTCTAGCCCTCATGGTGGCAGAGAAGAGCTAAAAAATGTTAATCCTAAAGGCACAAGCACCTAAAGGCAAATAAAAAGAAATCAAAACTGATTATTTTTAAATCTCATCATTTTATGCCAATCTCTTGGGTTTTTTTGGAACGGACTCATGATTTTTGAATAGTTGGGGTTGACAGCATTGGGATAGTTAGAAAAGAGAAAGTACTGAGAGAGATTTTGAGCAGGGATTGGGGAGGAATGGGAGAGAAAAAGAAATAGAGAGGAGGTAGAGAACATAATGCAAGGACAGAAGAGAAAGAAAGGTGAGGAGGGAAAAAAACAGAAGGATAAAGAAGAAACAGACACTGAAAACCATGCAGGAACAGATCAAACATGATCTATTACAGGAGAGAAAAGTGGAGTGAGGCCAAGAAGGGAAATAAGATTGAACCCAAGCAAGAGATATCATGTTTCTATTTAATACATTTTTAGAAGTCAAGTCATAAAGAGTAGCAATTAACTACAGCACAAACAACTGTTTTAGAGATGAGAAGAGCTTTGTGTAAGCTCAAAACTTGTCTCTCACACCAACAGAAGTTGGTCCAATAAAAGATATTACCCACCTTGTCTCACATGAAACTTTGGCATTTTTGAGTACTTAACCATGTAACCTTAATATTCCCTTAATGAAGAGTTTTCCCCAATCCTCTAAAGCAATATATATATTATAAACATCTCTCTCACTCAATTTTTTATACACAGAGCTCTCCTAGGGTATCCTAAGATGTTTCTTTTAGGTTTCATTTTGCAAGGCATTTAAAAGTAAGTATACTAACCATGTATTCAAAGGAAAAGAAAGGACTGAGACACACATTGGGGAGGTGAAGTGGGGGGGCAAGATAGGATGAAGATCAGCAACCAACAACAAAAGTAGAAGGACTGGGCTGGCTTTACATGTTCCTAAAAGGCTTTATTTTACCCTTTTCAGTTGTGTATGAAAATTCAGGTGCCACACTAACAGAGATGGAGGTGGAAGCCCTCTATGTTTATCCACTGGGAACCGTATTTACAGCATAGGACAAAGCAGTGCAAGATTCCCAATCCTGCCCTACCAGTATGGCTTGTGGGGTGAAAGGGCAGTTTCAGTCTTTGACCCCTCTGCTGAGACTGTCAATGAGGGAACTAATTGTGGAAATTTGTTTATGTGATATGAACCTTACTCCGCTGGGAACTGGATTCAGACCAAACTATTATGCTCTAATACTGGGGTTCTCAACCTTTTTCTTTCTTTCTTATTCTTCATATAAAAGCCAGGGCCGGTGTTAGGGGACAGCAAGCAGGGCAGTTGCCCGGGGCCCCATGCCATACGTTAGGGTTACCATTCGTCCGGATTCTGCCGGACATGTCCAGCTTTTTTGAGTTAAAAATAGCATCCGGGGGGGAATTTGTAAATGTCCAGATTTCCCCCCCATGCAGAGCGCGCGCGCTGACAGGGCAGCCAGCCGGATTGTGCCACTCACATGGGGCTCTAGAGCCCCTCCTCTGCTTCCCCCTCCTCTCCCCTGCAACTTGAGACCACTCCCCTCCTCTCACTCCCTCCCCCCCCCCTGCATTCGCAGATCGCCCGCCAGCCGTTCGCCTCGGGCCTCCGGCAGTCTGGAGCTCCTCCCCTTGCTCCTGCTCCCCCTCCCCGGCTGCCCAGCGCGCCGCTCCGCAGCACTCTGTTCTGAGCGGCACGGTAAGGGGGCCAGAGAAGGGGCAGGGAGGTTCTGGAGGGGGCAGTCAAGAGACAGAAGCAGGGTTGGATGGGTCGGGAGTTCGGGGGGGGCTGTCTGGGGGTTGGGGGTGTAAGGTTTTGGGCAGTCAGGGTACAGGTAGGGTCCTATGGGGCCAGTTAGGGGGGGGGGGGGGGCAGGGGGGGGGAGTTAGGGGATAAGGAACAGGGAGGCTTAGGTGGGGGGGGTTCTGGAGGGCAGTTAGAAGCAGGGGTCCCAGGAGGGGACAGGGAGCAGAGGGGTTTAGATGGGTCGGGTGTTTTGGGGGGGGCTATCAGGGTGTGGGGAGTGGTTGGATGGGGTGTGGGAGTCCATGGTGTCTGTCTGGGGGTGGGGGTGTGGATAAGGGTTGGGGCAGTCAGGGGACAGGTAGGGGGTAGAGTCCTAGGGGGCCAGTTAGGATGGGGGGAAGGTCTCAGGAGGGGGCAGTCAGGGGACAAGGAGCAGGGAGGCTTAGGTAGGGGGTGGAGTCCTGGGGGGCAGTTAGGGGCAGGGGTCCCAGGAGGAGGCAGTCAGGGGACAAGGAGCGGGGGGGAGGGTTGGGAGTTCTGAGGGGGGCGGGAAGTGGGAGGGAGTGGAAGGGGCAGGGGCAGGGCTAGGGCAGGACGGGGGCAGGGCTCCTCCCGTCCTCATTTTTGATTGTTGAAATATGGTAACCCTACATACGTGGCCCCACAAAGCTAAGTTGCTCAGGTTTCAGCTTTAGTCCCAGGTGGCAAGGCTCAGAGCCCCGGGCTGCAGCCCTGCAGGGCGGGGCATCGGCTTTCTGCCCTGGGCCCCAGGAAGTCTAACATTTGCACTGCTCGCAGCCCCCCACTCCTGGTTGAGAACTGCTGCTCTAATGCCTAACATAACTGACAGAGATGAGTGATCTAACTTCTGTTTTTCTAGCAGTAGATCCCAAAAGATGGGATATGATTTATACACACAGACTAACCCAATAATACCAATGAAGATTAAGTGCCCATGTCCTCAATCTGAGGACAAGGTTCTGTATCTGACCAGGCAAAGACACTGTAATTAAAAGAGACCATATCTGTGAGAATGGTAGGTAGGTTATTCATCAACGTTAATTTATTGTCACTGAATAGATTCTATCCTATCTGAAGGCACAACACTTTTTGTTCATACACCAGCAAAACATTAAATACATGTTCTTTAGACCACATAATCCAGAGTACAAACAGTAATCAATCTGCTCAAAGTGCATGGAGCTCATGGGACCTCTGATGGGACCGTAATGAAATTCAAAAGAACATTAGGAGCACAGGTGGTAAAGGGAAAAATGCTGCAGACTTACTACTGGGAATTCTCATAGCAGAGCCAGAGTCAATGCTATGAAATGCCAGAGTCATAAAACATAAACAAACAAATAAATACTCTATTACTTTTTTTATTTAATTTATTCTGCAAACAGACAGATATGAATGAGTGGGAGAGAGAAAAACATTTACTTCCCCAAATTGTTTCTGGAGAACCTTCTTCTGCAATAAAATGGATGACACCAACCCAGGTTCTTTAGCACCGCCTGCTCCTATGGACGTCCTACAAGACTCATGAAGTATTTCATTGTAGACGTCAGTGAGAATCCCCTAATATTGAAGATCATATACAGAAGGGTATCACTTTAAATAAAATTATTTTCCTGTTTGGAGCAGAGAACATAGCAAAGAATACACTCTTCACTCCATCTCAGGCTCAAAGTGCTACCATGTGACAGCAATCATATGCCTGAGTTTACCAGTAAGCAAGACGCAGCTGAGGGAGAGCCGCTTACTTTAGAAAAGCTATGCAAAGAAGGCGACATCACCCTAACTCTTATTTTCTCTTCCAAGGTGATTACTCTATTTTTTGACTCCTTTTTTCTTACTTAAATCCTAATGGGAGTCAAGACTGGACAGAGTAGGAAATCTGTTTTGTTTTTTTAATTTTGCCATGCATGACCTTCGGAGCAAGTACTCTGGAGTGGTTAGGAAATATGATTTTGAAAGTAGTGTGAGCAAATGCATCCCTGCTATTGAGTTGATTTACAGAATCATGGCCTTTGAAACAAGCCCTTGGTAAGAGGTATATAAAATAGACCTGATGTCCCACAGATTTTATACTGGTGTAACTATGTTGATTAGGATTTAAATTTTTACTGAAATAGTTATAGCAGTACAACTGCTACTGTGGACCAGTTCTACCAGTATAAAGGTGCCTTATACCAATATATCTTATTCCTCTTCGTTTGTGGTAATAAGCTACAGTGGTATAAGAACTTTTATACTAGTATAACATTATTCACACTAGGACAGTCGTGCCTCTAACTATAATCAGAATATGGCTTCCCTAGGGTTATACTGGTATAAATAAAAATAGTACAATTTGTTTTGTAGACAAGCCCATAGAGTTTTAGATTCTTTAATCTTTTTTCTCCTTTAATAAATCTCAACCCCACCCCTATCCCACAAAAAAAATTTAATTCAGCAACTTTATTGTTTTTGTATCCATGAGCAGCTCATATTTGCCTTGAGCTTGTTATTCAAATTTACTTTACAAGTTTGTTTTTCTATTGTTCAATCACAAACAGTTTGCAGCAAGCATGCACAATGTGATGGCAAGTTGCGATAGGTCAGGAAACTCATAGGATATTGCAACAGAGGGTCCTGTGGCACCTTTGAGACTAACAGAAGTACTAGGAGCATAAGCTTTCGTGGATAAGAACCTCACTTCTTCAGATGCAAGTAATGGAAATCTCCAGAGGCAGGTATATATCAGTGTGGAGATAACGAGGTTAGTTCAATCAGGGAGGGTGAAGTGCTCTGCTAGCAGTTGAGGTGTGAACACCAAGGGAGGAGAAACTGTTTCTGTAGTTGGATAACTGTTTCTGTAGTCTCAAAGGTGCCACAGGACCCTCTGTTGCTTTTTACAGATTCAGGCCTGGTCTACACTACGACTTTAATTCGGATTTATCAGCTTTAATTCGAATTAACCCTGTAACCGTCCACACAACGACGCCATTTAATTCGATGTAAAGGGCCCTTTAAATCGATTTCTGTACTCCACCCCAACGAGCGGAGTAGCGCCAAAATCGATTTTAGCAATTCGAATTAGGGTTAGTGTGGCCGCAATTCGATGGTATTGGCCTCCGGGAGCTATCCCACAGTGCATCATTGTGACCGCTCTGGACAGCAATCCGAACTCGGATGCACTGGCCAGGTAGACAGGAAAAGCCCCGCGAACATTTGAACTTCATTTCCTGTTTGCCCAGCGTGGAGAGCACAGGTGACCACAGATACCTCATCAGCACAGGTAACCATGCAGGCTGATAATCGAAAAAGAGCACCAGCATGGACCGTGAGGGAGGTACTGGATCTGATCGCTGTATGGGGAGAGGATTCAGTGCTTGCAGAACTTCGTTCTAAAAGACGAAATGCAAAAACTTTTGAAAAAATTTCCAAGGGCATGATGGAGAGAGGCCACAATAGGGACTCTGAGCAGTGCCGCGTGAAGGTCAAGGAGCTCAGACAAGCCTATCAAAAAACAAAGGAGGCAAACGGTCGCTCCGGGTCAGAGCCGCGGACATGCCGCTACTACGCCGAGCTGCATGCAATTCTAGGGGGGGCTGCCACCACTACCCCACCTTTGTTCGTGGATTCTGGGTCGGGGATAGTCTCGACGCCTGAGGATTCTGCCGATGGGGTAGAGGAGGAGGAGGAGGAGGAGGATGAGCTTGCAGAGAGCACACAGCACTCCCTTCTCCCCAACAGTCAGGATCTTTTTATCACCCCGACTGAAGTACCCTCCCAAGCCTCCCAAGCCAGTACCCAAGACTCTGACCCCATGGAAGGGACCTCAGGTGAGTTTACCTTTTAAAATATAAAACTTGTTTTAAAAGCAAACGGTTTTTAATGATTACTTTGCCTGACTTTGCATTCGCGGTCAGTTCAGCTACTGGAAAAGTCTGTAGCTACTGGAAAAGTCTGTTAACGTGTCTGGGGATGGAGCGGAAATCCTCCAGGGACATCTCAATGAAGCTCTCCTGGAGGTACTCCGAAAGCCTTGCCAGAAGGTTTCTGGGCAGTGCATCTTTATTCCCTCCTCCATGGTAGGACACTTGACCACGCCATGCTTGCAGCAAGTAATCTGGTATCATTGCCTGACAAAGCCTGGCAGCGTATGGTCCCGGTGTTTGCTGGCATTCAAGCAACATCCGTTCTTTATCTTGTTGTGTAATCCTCAGGAGAGTGATATCACTCCTGGTAACCTGGTTGAAATACGGGAACTTAATTAAGGGGACAGAGGTGGCCGTTCCTACTGGGCTGTTTGCCTGTGGCGGAAAATAAATCCTTCCCTGCAGTTAGCCAAGCGCAGATGGGAAATTGGCCCTGAGTTTTTCGCGTTTGGCTAGCAGGGATCTTCCCTGTTACCAGCCACGCGGTGGGGGGGGGGTACCGTGATCATCCCAGAGAATTCATGGCGAGGGGTGGGGGGTTAGTTTGTTTTCTGGTGCTGCTGAATGTTAACAGAAAAACCGCAGCACTCTACTTGCCTGAAGGGGCCCAGACAAGCCCCACCACACTGCCCCCCCCCCCAACTCGCCGAGATTGGCCAGGCTTCTGCAGCACTCTACAAGCTATGCTTGGTATGTGGGAAAGCACGGCGCAGAAGCTTACCATGGCCGCATGCAAGCCGAATTCTGTTGCCCAGACCTGTGATCTCTAGCAGCAAAGCCACAGGCACTCAGCATTAAGAGGCAAAATGCGACCTTGCACAGAAATCACATGTGCTATGTAATGTGAACAGTGTTGGTCACCGTGAAAGAGTATAAGCATTGTTCTGCAAAATGTAGCTTTTAAAACAATTCTCTCTTTTTTCCCCTCCCTACAGCAGCTGCAAATTCCTCAAGCCTCCCTCCTCCATCCCGAAGGTTATCACAGATAAGGCGTCGTAAGAAGAAGACGCGGGAGGACATGTTTTCTGAAATTATGCAATCCAGCAGGAGTGACAGAGCTCATCTGAATGAGTGGAAGGAAACAGTTTCAAAGTATAGGAAAGAAGTCAGTGAACGTGAGGAGAGGAGGGACCAACGTGAGGAGAGGAGGGACGATCGAGATGAGAGATGGCGGCAGGAAGACCAGAGGATGAAGGATGCAACGCTGGGGCTGCTCCGGCGTCTGGTGGAGGTTCAGGAACGGCTGCTGGAAAACAGACTGCCGCTTCAGCCCCTGTTCCACCCTCCCCCCTCCCCATGTTCCGTATCCTCCTCACCCAGACATGTAAGAACGCGGGGGGGGAGGCTCCGTACACCTTCCCATTCCACCCCAGTAGACAGCCCAAGCAAAAGGCTGTCATTTTTTTAACCTTTTCTTTGTGGCTTTTTCCTTCCCAGCAATCCTCCTCCCAAATACCACCCGGGTTCCCTCCCTCTTTTTCTAATCTATTAATAAAGAATAAATGATTTTTAAATGATAGTGACTTTATTTGGTTTGAAAGAAAGCTGGGGGAAGGGGCAGGGTGGGTTCCTTACAGAAAATCAGTCAGTAAAGGGGGAGGGTTTTCATGAAGGAGAAACAAACAGATATTTCACACGGTAGCCTGGCCAGCCATGAAACTGGTTTTCAAAGCTTCTCTGATGCACAGCGCTTCATGGTGTGATCTTCTAATCGCCCTGGTGTCTGGCTGCGCGTAATCAGCAGCCAGGCGATTTGCCTCAGCCTCCCACCCCGCCATAAAGGTCTCCCCCTTACTTTCACAGAGATTGTGGAGCACACAGCAAGCAGAAATAACAATGGGGAGATTTCTTTGGCTGAGGTCAGAGCGAGTCAATAATGAACGCCAGCGACCTTTTAAACGGCCAAATGCACATTCTACCACCATTCTGCACTTGCTTAGCCTGTAGTTAAACAGCTCCTGACTCCTGTCCAGGCTGCCTGTGTATGGCTTCATAAGCCATGGCATTAAGGGGTAGGCTGGGTCCCCAAGAATAACTATGGGCATTTCAACATCCCCAACGGTTATTTTCTGGTCCGGAAAGTAAGTCCCTTGCTGCAGCCCTTTAAACAGAGTAGTGTTCCTGAAGACACGAGCGTCATGAACCCTTCCCGCCCAGCCCGCGTTGATGTTGGTGAAACGTCCCTTGTGATCCACAAGTGCTTGCAGCACCATTGAAAAGTACCCCTTGCGGTTTATGTACTCGGTGGCTTGGTGCTCCGGTGCCAAGATAGGGATATGGGTTCCGTCTATTGCCCCACCACAGTTAGGGAATCCCATTGCAGCAAAACCATCCACTATAGCCTGCACATTTCCCAGAGTCACTAACTTTCGTAGCAGCACCTGAGTGATTGCTTTGGCTACTTGCATCACAGCAGCCCCCACAGTAGATTTGCCCACTCCAAATTGATTCCCGACTGACCGGTAGCTGTCTGGCGTTGCAAGCTTCCACAGGGCTATCGCCACGCGCTTCTCAACTGTGAGGGCTGCTCTCATCTTGGTATTCTGGCGTTTCAGGGCAGGGGACAGCAAGTCACAAAGTTCCATGAAAGTGCCCTTACGCATGCGAAAGTTCCGCAGCCACTGGGAATCGTCCCAGACCTGCAACACTATGCGGTCCCACCAGTCTGTGCTTGTTTCCCTTGCCCAGAATCGGCGTTCCATGGATAGAATCTGCCCCATTAACAACATGATCTCCAAAGCACCGGGGCCTGTGGTTTCACTGAATTCTGTGTCCGTGTCCGTGTCCATGTCCTCATCATGCTTGTCGCTGCGCTGCCGCCGCCGCTGCCTCCTCTCCTCGTTTTTCTGGTCCTGGCTGAGCATAAACTCCACGAGAACGCGCGAGGTGTTTGCAATATTCATGAGTGCTGTCTTGACCTCAGCGGGCTCCATGCTTGCCGTGGTATGGAGTCTGCAGTGTTCACCCACCCAGGAAAAAAGGCGCGAAAATGGTTGTCTGCCGTCCGTTGCTTTCATGCAGGGAGGGAGGGAGGAAGGAAGTGAGGCTGTACCCAGAACCACCTGCGACGATGTTTTTTGTCCCATCAGGCACTGGGATCTTAACCCACAATCCCAATGGGCGCGGGAGACTGCGGGAACTATGGGATAGCTATGGAATTGCTACCCACAGTGCAACGGTGCAGAAATCGACGCTAGCCCCGGTACTTGGACGCACACCACCGAATTACTGTGCTAGTGTGGCCGCACTCATTTCGACTTTATACAACCTGTTTCTCAAATCCGAATTATCTAAATTCGGATTAATCCCGTAGTGTAGACATACCCTTAGACTAACACGGCTACCCCTCTGATCATAGGATATTGTTTTTTTTTCCTGACTGGATGAGTCCGTAGATTTTACTATCAGAAAGAGGATCTTGACAAAGCCACTGGGGCTTTACAGCTCCCAGACAGAGAGAGATGAGAGCTGAGATCTCCATGAGATGAGGATAAATTGTAATCATTTATTATCTGAGCAACAAAGATATTGCATGAGGCCCAGACAAATGAGATTAGTGTAAGGTTTACTTTTAATTTTCTACCACAAAAGCAATGGTAGTTGTGTGTGTGGGTGTATGTACACACTTGAGCCTGGTTTCTAAATGTAAAGTCAGACCTTTGTCTAGCCTGGTTAATTGCCTCTATGCCAAGACTCTGGTGAGGCATTTGGGGAACACCATCCCTCTGCTGTGTCAAGCAGTGTCCCATCCGCTATAAAAATATACCACTTGTGATGTACCTGCCCAAGCATCTAAAAATTTGTTTTTTCATTTGTACTGGTGCAAGTAACATTCAACCACTCAAAAGTTCAAATAATAGAAAAATAAGAGGGGCATGAGCACATTTAAGGCAATTTAATTTTTTTAAACTAGAGTGAATAATTAAGGGGAAGACATTTTTTGCAGTACTTGCTCAGATTTAGTCAACAATAACTGTTGCAGTTTTACCAAAGCATCTAAAAAAACCATCATTTAGCACTGACAAGTAGAAGCCGTTCAAATTTTGTTTTAATCTTCAAAATGACTGGTAGCTGAAAATACTTCTAATCTCTTCAAGCTGTCACCACCCACCTCTGGAATCTGGGGGTGGAAAGGAGGTGGAAAGAGAACACTGATGATGGAGCTGCTTGGTTATTTATTCATTGTTAGTAATAAAAATAAAACTTCCAGTATGTTTGAGACGATCTGTAAGGTCCTGTTTATTTGAGGACAAGTTGATTTCTGTTAGTTGTTGAACAATGCAAAGCGATGCTGTAACTACAGTACTCTTGGAAGACCAAGGAATATACATTCTATGGGTCTTGTGCTTCTAAATCTCTTAGGTGTGTTTGAAAATCTCCCCCCACACACACACCTTTCTGTCAGTAGAACACTACACTGCTGGGTTCTATGAGTGTTGCCAACTCTCATAATTTTATTGCAAGTTTCATAATATTTGGTGTTTTTCTTAAAGCCCCAGCTCCTGGAATCAAGTGAATACATGAGAGTCTCAGTTTCTACTTAAAAAATAAGTAAATTTCTGGCACTCATAATTGCAGAGGACATCTGCAAAATGGGACTCAGGTGTATTCTAAAGATTCAAAAACCAGAATATATAAAAAACCCGCATTTAAATTTTTTTTTTCATGATTTGTGAATGTTTGACTCATGATTTTTGAATGCTTGGGATGTGGCAATATTGACTACCTCTAATCTGGTCTCCAACCTATTGGTCTCCAATCTAGAAGTTAGTCAGAGAAGACTGAACATTCTGCTCTTTAGAAAAGCACAATATGTACATTTTAAAAACCTTTCCTAGCTCCAATTACAGTACAAATTACTGTCAGACTGAAGTAATATGAAACCTTCAATTAAAAATATTCTAAGGCAAAACATTAAAAAAAGTCCATTCTTAATTAAATTAACTCACTCCCCTCCTCCGCCCAATAAAATTAAAACATTCCATTGGCAATGTTGGAAGCACCAAAATAAAACCAAGCCCTTAATATTTAACTCTGTGAAATTTTAAACACAGTCAAGGTTCAGCTCCCTAGCTGTCATAGCAGCTTGCTATAATTACCCCTAAAGGCCATTTGATTTGATAATATATTCACCACTACATTACATTTACATAATGTTTTTCAATTATCTCTTAATATGCAAATATTAGGCTAAAGACGGGAAAGGCAACTCCAGTGCTCCTAAAACCTAACAGATACTATTTAAACAGAGAAAAAATTACTTTAACACAACATTATGACGGCACAGTTAAAAGAGAGAGTCTGGAAATGCAAAATGTTGAAAGTAGCTACAGCAGCCACACTGCAAATCATGTATTTTTGGATGTGTATTTAAAAATTAAATATTCTATTTTCAAACATAAGAAAAATATATTTTAAAAATGCTAAAGAAAATAGGCTGCCAAACTCTTCAAAACTAAAGAGTTAGAATTCCTGACTGTAACAGGGAAAACTTGCTGCCAGTACTCATCTCTGAATAGCACTTCTCTGAAGTATTCCTCCCAGACAATCCTCTGAGATTTTTGAATAATGCTAATAAGAGCACAGCAAATGAAATATCAACATGTGCCCATGAGGTATCAATTCACCTGGCCTCTCCAGACCATGTGCTTCCCTTATCACTGGCTAATATATGAAAATTAAATGGCGTTTCCGGCCCTGCAAGTAGATTGGGCCTCACTGCAGTAATTCACACATGGCCAGTCACTGCCTACCCTCTTTGCTACTTATGAATGAAGCTGAATTCTATCAGCATTTTCAGCTGGCAACTGCAGGAGATGTATTCATATAATCAGCTTATACCGTGTATCTTAGTGAATAATGGCGATTGAAGGAGATGAAACCAAAAGACATAGGGCTAAATTGTGTTTAAACTTTAATCTCTCCTTTTTAAACGTGTATATATTATTCCTCACAAACAAGAACAGTCACTTTGCTCTGCCAGCTGAGAGCACAGAGACATGCTTTCTTCCACAGTAGTAGTACTGTCATCTCTTTGAGCACCCAAGCACGACCACCTTCTATATTTTATAAACAAGAAATAAGTAGCCAACTTGCTTTTTAAGCCCTTACTAGGGCTGGTTGAAAAAATTTCATCAAAATTTTGATTTGATGGAAAATTGGGTTTTTGAATGTACAAAAATTCTGGCAGAAAGTGTCTGCTTTTCTCAGAAATTTTTAACTTTTTATTGGAAAACCAAAAACCTGAAAGTCAAAAAATTTTTACCAAAACCAGTTTTCAGCTGAAAATTTTTGGTTTTCAAATGAAAAAAAATCAAAATTTGCAGTGGAAAGACACGCATTTTACAACCAGCTCTAGTCTTTAGTACTGCCCCAAATCACCGGGGTTTTTTTCTTTTAAAAAAACTTTGCCATCTAGTCTGTGAAAAATCCCTTCACTAGCCCGACTATCCTAATAGCAACTCTCCCATGCTATGATCCAGCCTCTTGGTTAGATATTTTTTTGAAGGCAAAACTTCCTGTCTAGGGTAGGCTAGTAGCATACCTCCCATTTCCTGAAAGTTCTAATTCAGGCTGAACTGAAAAGTTATGCCTACCCTAGAAATCCTGCCATGTTGGACTTCCACTATCAAACACAGCTCCCTCTTCCCCACCCTAAACTACAGCTGAACAAAGTTTAGCCACTAGTGTGGATGAGGATAAAGTGTATTCCACACCAGATATAGAAAGCTTGCTGACGGCTCAACTGAGGAAAGTTGGAGCATACTTTTTGCATTAAAAGATGAACATATGCACCTTATATGGTTACAAGTCAATAATTATTTTTTATAAATGAGATAATTGAGTAAGTACCAGGTGATTAAACAAGCAACAAGCGGGTTCAGCTTGTCAGCTGAGGATGGTCAAAGAGAGACAGGAGGAGAAGGACAAAGGCACACAGGATCTCAAAGATGTGAGATCTCTCCTCATCTCCTGCTCTGTGCCTTGGGATAAAGCCTCATGCTGTGAGGAACAAACACTTGAAAACACACCTTTAACAACTTTCCAAATAACAGTTCTATTTTCTTCTCATATCCCAAAGCTCGCACGGGAGCCAGAATTGCATCTCACAGCCCGTCTTCGGACAGAAAGCGTGTGTGTATGTGTGTTTGCATGTGCGCATCAACTGATATTCTCAACTGACTACTGTGAGAGGCTGCTGCAGTAGGTAGAAGATAATTATATCCCTCAAATAACTTATCAGCATAGCGAGTCATACATCTAATATTTATCTAGGGTGCAGGTGTGTTTTGGTCTCAGGCCCAACAGATTGCAAGAAAGAATTATGGCTCCTTTGGATTTGACAGCCTGTCCTCAGTGTGTGTGTGCACCAATTAATGTATTTGGAGCCACTTAATCTTAGTCTGTGAAAAACAAAGACTGATAGGGAATGCAAAGAAAAGAAAAACAGGTTTATAATAAACTGGAAAACTATACACATTTTGTGATCCGACTCCAATCCTCAAAAAGATGGACTGAAATCTTGAATCCACTGAAGTTTATGGCAAAACTCCCATTGACTTCAACGAGGACAGTATTTCACCTAAAATCTCAGTTTTGACACACAATGTCATATTTATATTTTCTAATTGCACATGTGACTACTTAAAGAAAATAGACTTTTTGTTATGTGGCAGTAAAATTAACATTTCTTCTTTTTTTTTCAGTAGTAATACTGGAGTTACATGTTGAAAAGATTACATTAAAAGTATTTGTTCAATTTGAGCGCGTAGTATCATGGGAGATGTTTATGATCCAACTTCGGTGTGAGGGGATATAAGTGTCCAACAGTAGGATAGATTTCTTGCCACATATACATTGAGTGTCCTTAAAAATGCACAATTAAGCATTTAAACAGTTACTGTAACATTTGTGATAATTCCCACCTATGCACAAAGAACACCATATATCAGTGGTGGGCAACCTGCTTCCCGCAGCTCCCATTGGCTGGGAACAGTGAACCATGGCCACTGGGAGCTGCGGGAGGCCATGCCTGCAGACGGTCAATGTCAGCAAAATGTCTCGCGGCCCACAATCAGATGACCCTGATGGACTG
Source organism: Trachemys scripta elegans (assembly GCF_013100865.1). Lineage (NCBI taxonomy): Eukaryota > Metazoa > Chordata > Testudines > Emydidae > Trachemys > Trachemys scripta. Next base: position 87,905,334 of record NC_048299.1, read on the forward strand.
TGTGCGGCCTGCAGGCCGCAGGTTGCCCACCACTGCCATATATATTGCAAACAATAAAAGCTATAAAGGGCCACTTTTTATGGATGCCCAGTGTGCTCTCTCCTTTGATACTGTTCACTATAAACCAAAGCAAAATAAAAAGCCACATGGCACTGCTTTTATTTTACTGATCCAGCAACATTGAAACTTAAGATGAACATAAACATCTTTAAGATCTGTAAAAGCCTGAGGGTCTGTAGCTTTCTCTTGTCATGGCTAAAGCTGATCTATTGATCCCTGAGAAGGGCAAGTGAAGTTTAATTGTTAGAAGCTAATTTTTCTTAAGCTTTTCATTAGGAAGAATGTCTGAACAGAAATTAAAGTGATAGATGATACTTCAAAATGCACTGCAACATCAATGTCACAGAGTTTAAGTATCTGTCCTAATTGTTGTACCATTCTCAGGGTACAGCTCCAGATTTTCAGATTACTCATCTATATTAGTTTTACTTGCAAAAACAAAAAGATGTATTGGCAAAGAATTATAACAACATTTGTACAGTTAAGTTGGATACTTCAGAACTAAATGATGCCACAAAAGAAAAGATAATTTAAGAAAAACAAATTAAGATTTTGTTAAAAACCTTCAGAGGCTTATACTTTGGTCACGTTGATACATGTGTTGCATTAGCTTTCTGGGAACTATGAATGATCACTTTGTCCCAGTAAAAGTGTTCACACAAAGCAAATTTCAAAAGATACATGCATTATTATTATTTAATGGATTACAGTAACACCTGGACACTAACTGATATCTAGGACCCATTCTTCTAGGCACTTTACAAAGGCAGAGTAAAAGACAGCCTCTGCCACCCACCCCACCCCACATGCCTAAATAGATAAGACAGGCAATGAGTGGGAGAAAAGACAGATTATGATCTCCCTTGTACACATGGGGGACACAGAGATTAAGGGTCAAATCCAATGCCCATTGAAATCAAGGAGTCTTTCCATCAGTGTCAATGGGTGTTAGACCAGGCTGCAAGTGACTTGCACAAGGTCACACAGGGAGTCTGTGGCAGGAATTGAGTATATTAGCATTGGCTCAAAGTGTGTGTGTGTGTGTATGTGCACGTGTGAGTACACACACACACAAACATATGCAAGCATGCACACACACAAAAATATGGATGCAGAAGCCTTCTCACAGTCATCAGCTCAAGTAACAAACAATACCATGTGACTCCTTTGATCAATCACAAATAAGCACAATAGTTTGAATTTTAAATATTCATAACAGACCCAAGGGACTGTCTACATGCTTCACAAGATACACAAACATGGGAATCCATCATATCTGGCCCATGGCATTCTTACGGAGGAATAGTAGGGCTCTCATTCTCAAACTACTCACCACACAAAGAGCCAGTTTCTTCCAGGACACCACCAACATTCTTCAACAATTGTGCAACATTAACAACCTCCCTCAGCAGACTCTCCTTGCCACCATGGATGTCACCTCCCAGTACACCAACATCCCTCACAATGATGTCATTGCTGCCTGCCTCAAATATCTTCAAAACAAATGGAACACACTCAGATATCCACCCAAACAAATTACAACATTGTTTTACGAAAGGCAGATCATGCCAAACCAACCTGATCTCCTTCTTTGAGAAAGTAACAGACTTTTTAGATAAGGGAAATGCAGTGGATCTAATATACCTTGATTTCAGTAAAGCGTTTGATATGGTACTGCACGAGGAATTATTGGTTAAATTGGAAAAGATGGGGATCAATATGAATATCCAGAGGTGGATAAAGAACTGGTTAAAGGGGAGACTGCAGCGGGTCGTACTGAAAGGTGAACTGTCAGGTTGGAGGGAGGTCACCAGTAGAGTTCCTCAAGGTTCGGTTTTGGGTCCGATTTTATTTAATCTATTTATTACTGACCTCGGAACCAAATGTAGGAGTGGGCTGATAAAGTTTGCGGATGACACAAAGTTGGGAGGTATTGCCAATTCGGAGAAGGATCGGGATATCCTGCAGGGAGACTTGGATGACCTTGTAAATTGGAGTAATAGTAATAGGATGAAATTTAATAGTGAAAAGTGTAAGGTGATGCATTTAGGGATGACTAACAAGAAGTTTAGTTATAAGCTGGGGACGCATTGGTTGGAAGTAACGGAGGAGGAGAAGGACCTCGGAGTCCTGGTTGACCGCAGGATGACTATGAGTCAGCAATGTGACGTGGCCATGAAAAAAGCTAATGCAGTCTTGGGATGCATTAGGCGAGGTATATCTAGTAGGGATAAGGTGGTGCTGCTTCCGTTATACAAGGCACTGGTGAGACCTCATTTGGAGTACTGTGTGCAGTTCTGGTCTCCCATGTTTAAAAAGGATGAACTCAAACTGGAACGGGTACAGAGAAGGGCCACTAGGATGATCAGAGGAATGGAAAACCTGTCGTATGAAAGGAGACTCGAGGAGCTCGGTTGTTTACCTTAACCAAAAGAAGGCTGAGGGGGGATATGATTGCTCTCTTTAAATATATCAGAGGGATAAATACCAGGGAGGGAGAGGAATTATTTCAGCTCAGTACTTATGTGGACACGAGAACGAATGGATATAAACTGGCCGTGGGGAAGTTTAGGCTTGAAATTAGACGAAGGTTTCTAACCATCAGAGGGGTGAAATTTTGGAACAGCCTTCCGAGGGAAACAGTGGGGGCGAAAGACCTCTCTGGCTTTAAGATTAAGCTAGATAAGTTTATGGAGGGAATGGTTTGATGGGATAACGTGATTTTAGTTAATTAGTGAACAACGTGCAATCGCTGGTAAATTGTATCAATGGTCAATGAGGGTCTGGCTGGAGAATCTTGCCTGCATGCTCGGGGTTCTACTGATCGCCATATTTGGGGTCGGGGAGGAATTTTCCTCCAGGGTAGATTGGCAGAGGCCCTGGAGGTTTTTCGCCTTCCTCCATAGCATGGGGCAGGGGTCGCTAGCTGGAGGAGTCTCTGCGACTTGAAGTCTTTAAATCACAGGACTTGGGGACTTCAACAGCTGAGTTAAGGGAAAGGGGGTGGGCCAGCTTTTGTGGCCTGCATCATGCGGGAGGTCAGACTAGATTATCATAATGGTCCCTTCTGACCTTAAAGTCTATGAGTCTATGAGTCAAACACATTGGCAAATTCATCCATTTCATCCTCACTCATAACAATTTTACATTAAACAACAAACACTTCGTCCAAACCATGGGAACAGCCATAGATACTAGGATGGCTCCCCACTATGCCAACCTCTTCATGGGCCACCTTGAAGAATTTCTGGACAAATGCACTAATAATATATCTGAGATCTGATATTTGCCAGCCTCTGGCCAAATGACCTAATCTCCCTCATAGATTTCCACTACAACTTCAACAACCACCACCCATCCATCATACTCTTTCTAGAACACTCCCACGCCAACATTAACTTCCTCAACACCATGACCAACTTAAGCAATAGAACCCTACAGACAACTATACACAAGGAATTCCCAGATCACCACACTAACCTCCACACATCTAGTATGCATCCCGAACACACCAAGAAATCTGTTATCCATAGCCAGGCACTCAGATACCAAAGAATGTGCTCCAACAGAGAAGTAGATCATACCATGGAACAGGCCACTCAAATACCCCAAAAGAACCTGCTTCAATACAGGAGGAAAAAATTCTCTACTTGTCACCTACCACCCCACATTGGAACCCATATGAGATATCATTAAACAATTATGACCCATTCTCGATGGGGACATCATCGTGAAATGAATTGTTTCTGAACCACCTCTTCTCACCTTCAAATAACCTCCCAACCTCATCATCAGGCCCAAGGTCCCCCACAGTCCAGGAGACATCAACTCAAAGAGGCACTAGACTTTGCCATAACAACAGATGCTAAACCTGCAGTTACATCTCCACTGTAAAAATGATCAATACACCCCATAATATAACTTTCAAGATCCATGGGTTTTGCACATGCTTGTCACAAAATGTGGTATACCTCATCCAGTGCACTAACTACCCCAACAACAATTAGGTGGGTGAAATGAGACAATTCCTCTTGAGTGAACTTGCACAGAAAAATGGTAAAAGACAAAACAGCATATCATCCATGATCACTCCATATCTGATCTCTCATTCCCCATCCTCAAAGGAAACCTTCAAAAGACAAGCCTGAGAACTTAAATGCATAACTATGCTAGATAGCAAAAATCATGGACTTAATAAAGACACTGGATTTATGGTTCATTACAACGATCTGTAATCCACTAAACCTCCTTTGTCCTATGACTGTAGAACAAACAATACCCACTTCACCTTAAATGATCTCTTGCAACATGTATTAACTTCATGTCTGTTCCACCTTGTATCTCGCTGTGACACTCTGAGCTGCTTTTCCAGAGTTCTGTGTAAGCTCGAAAGGTTGTCTCTTTCACTAATAGAAGTTGGTTCAGTTAAAGATATTACTTCACCCATCCTGTGTCTTTAAAAAATATCAAAAGATACTTGTTGAATAAATTCATACCATCTTATTGAAGTCAATTATTAACGCAATCCGGTCAACCAAACCACTCCTGAGACGGAATCCCTCTATTAATGCACAGAACAGTTACTGCATAGGCATTCGAAGTGCAAGCTTTCCTGTAGCATCCTACAAATGTGTCTAAAACTTGGCTTGTGAAGACTACATCGAATGGTAAGTGGTAAATTCATATATTTCATGTCCGGTGAGTCCTTGAGACTAATAATAAGGATGCCAGTTAGTCACAGTTGTGCTGCTGGTTTCTGTGATAGGGAAATCAACCTACAGGGGACAGGATATTATTTTCAGGGCTTGTGAATTCTGCAGATTTTGCTGTGGAATCCATTCCTCAGCCTCAGAACCGTGCCCCCGAATCCACGTATTGTTAATTATTCCACTGCTGATCATTTTAGGAGAAACATCCGCTGACATGTTTAGCCCACAATCCCAAACTGTCTCCCATATCTCCGCAGGTGCCAAAAGCCCCAACTGTCTTCTACCCAGCTGTAAAAAGAAAACTCTTACTCATTGTGAATATAAAAGTCTCTGGCGTATCAAAAATAGCATTACAATACATTTAATGGAATCATTAAAACAACACAGGGCTACTGTACTGAGTGTGTTGTTCAGTATGATATTTAATTCATTAACAAGCTATATTTACTTTTAAATGAAGCTGCATCAGACCTTCCAATCTGCCACGAAAAAGTGTTGTCAAATCCAAGAATCTTACTATAGATTTTAGGCCCAACTTGCTGCAGAATACATGGGGCCCTGACTATTTTTATTAATGCTGTACTCAGAAATTAATCACATAAGTGAGGAAAGAAGGTCCAGAATGGATTTCAAGACAATTTTGCTTTGAAGTCCAATTTGCATAGCATTAATCTTTCAGGCAGCAGTGAGCAATGGGCAAAACTTAAAATGTTCAAAGATTGGTTCAGTTAAACACCAAAAAGTTTGGCTGCACGTCTCAGCTATCTGAATCATTTTAATGTGCAGAACCACAGTAGTCATTTCACAAGCCTAGATGCTACTTTAAGATTTTCGTTGCTTCCTTGTTCTGGGCAGGCCAGAAATATTGTGAAAAGAGCTTTTCTTGCTGTACTTGCATTACCTCTTCTTTCTATCCCCAAAGGAACCAAGAAGTGCAGAGGTGCACAAGAGATAAAATAAAAAAAGTTAATTCATCTGATGCTCAGAAAAGGTTCAGTTTGCAAGATGGGTGACATTTGGGGATCTTATTCCAGTCAAACCTGTATCCATGGCAATAATCAGATTTCTTTCAGCTGAATATTTCCATTTGTTGGACTATCTGTGTTGACATTTATTTTATTATTTCTCCTGATCTATTTTTTTAAAATAAAAGATAAGAGAGGCCTAAACTACTGCTCCTGGGACTTGTGATAATATTTAAAAATACAATTGTTATTATTTAGCATGCCATCAGTTTCGCCAATGGATTGGTAGAAAATAAACTTCCGTCCCAACATTCCTCATGTCTCTTCTTTCTCCAAAATCCAAGGAGAATAGATTCATAGATGTTTAAGGCCAGAAGAGACCATCATTTAGTCTTATCTCTTGTATCATACATTTCAGACGGTTACCCCAGCACTGACCCCAATAAATTGTGCTTGACTAACCATATGTTCCAGAAACACATCTAATCTTGATTTGAAGATAACGAGAGATGGAGAATCCACTCCTTCTTTTGGTAATTTGTTCCAGTGGTTAGTCCCCTGCATGGTTAAAAATGTGTGCTTTTCTTCTAATTTGAATTTGTCTGGCTTTAACTTCCAGCAATTGGTTCTGTTGTGCCTTTCAACACAAGATTAAAGAGCCCTTTAGCACCTGGTATTTATTCCCCAGGAAGGTACTTGTACCCTGTAAACAAGTCACCTCTTGGTCTTCATTTTGATAATCTAAACAGACTGAATTCCTTAAAGTCCTCACTGTAAGCCAATTTTTTCCAATCCTCAAATCATTTATGTGGCTTTTCTCTGCACCCTCTCCAATTTTTTCATGTCCTTTTAAAAAATGTGGACACCAGAACTGTGTGACGTATTCCAGTATCTGCCTCACCAATGGCATTATACACCTCCCTATTTGTCCTCGCTACTCCCCCGCATGTATACAGCCATGCATCGCAATAACCCTTTTGGCTACTGCATTGCAGAAGGGCTTTGCCGTGTACCCTAAAGGTTAAGAGTTAGAACAAGGACAGGAGCAAGTTCCAAAGTCAAGGGCCTCTCACAGATAAAGCCTCATGGCAGCTTCTACTGACCACATGGGAAGGGAGATTGTTTGCTTAAAAATATATATATATATTTTGCCAAGATTCAGCTCAGATTTTACTGAATCAACTCTCAGCTTCACCTTAAAACGTATGAGCATATTTATTGTCCCTATAATGAACTGCTAGTAATAAATGTCCAAAAGTCCCTTAAGAATTATGATCAGCTTAGAGTGCTTTGTCCCTTCTCCTGACCATTGTAATGGCAGGAAACATTTTGTTCGCATTACTGAATTACTGTTGAATTGTTATTACTGGAAGGTGTTAGATATCATGGTGATGGGAGCAATAGGATAGACCGATAGATGGAGGGATCAGCAGGCACTGCAGAGTGCCAGTTAAAGTGAGGGGCCATAGATTCTCTCTCCCCGCATCACCTAACCATCCTTTACCCCTCTCAAGAGTCCACCCCAGAAGTCGGACCCCATCCACATTCACTAGCCCATGAGCTTCTACACCTACCCCCTCCAAATTTGAGTGAGTGGAACCTGGTGTGATGGGTTGGATCACAGAAACCCCCTTGGGAGCTGCCAACTGATGTGCCAAGACTACCCCTGCTTCTGTTTTCCCTGCCAGCTCAGGACTCCAGCACCCTGTCTTGCTGAGCCAGACACTCCCATCTGCTCCAACACAGACCCAGGGTCTGAATCACTTGCCCCAAAGCTGCAGGTTTACCTGAAAACAGCTCACAGAAGTCTGCTTGTCTTTAGCACTCAGATGCCCAACTCCCAGTGGGGTCTAAACCTAAATAAATCCGTTTTCCCCTGTATAAAGCTTATGCAGGGTAAACTCATAAATTGTTCGCCCTTTATAGACTCATAGACTTTAAGGTCACAAGGGACCATTATGATCATCTGGTCTCACCCCCTGCATGCTGCAGGCCACAAAGCCGTCCCTACCCCTTCTCTTGACTCTGCTGTTGAAGTCCCCAAATCCTGTGGCTTAGTGACTTCAATTGGCAGAGAACCCTCCTACTAGCGATCCCTGCCCCATGCTGCGGAGGAAGGCGAAAAACCTCCAGGGCCTCTGCCAATCTACCCTGGAGGAAAATTCCTTCCCGACCCCAAATATGGCGATCAGTAATAACCCGAGCATGTAGGCAAGAGTCTCCAGCCTGACCCTTGTTAGCCATTATACTATTTACCTGCCACGGCTCGGTATTCCTTGGCGAAAATCATGTTTTTCCATTAAACCATTCCCTCCATAAACTTATCTAACTTAATCTTAAAACCAGACAGGTCCTTCGCCCCCACCGTTTCCCTCGGAAGGCCGTTCCAATATTTCACTGATAGAGAGAGATGCACAGTTGTTTGCTCCCCCAGGTATTAATACATACTCTGAGTTAATTAATAAGTAAAAAGTGATTTTATTAAATACAGGAAGTAGGATTTAAGTGGTTCCAAGTCGTAACAGACAGAACAAAGTAAGTCACCATGCAAAATAAAATAAAGTGCGCAAATTTATGTCTAATCAAACTAAATACAGATAATCTCACCCTTAAAGATGCATCAGTAAGTTTTTTCCTCAGACTGGACACCTTCCAGGCCTGGGCACAATTCTTTTCCCTGGTACAGCTCTTGTTCCAGCTCAGGTGGTAGCTAGGGGATTCTTCATGATGGCTCCTCTCTCTCCCTCTTTGTTCTGTTCCACCCCTTTATATATCTTTTGCATAAGGTGGGAATCCTTTGTCCCTCTGGGTTTCCACCCACCCACTGGAAAAGCACCAGGTTAAAGATGGATTCCAGTTCAGGTGACATGATCACATATCAATCTAAGAGTTCATTACCCACTTGCCAGCAAACACATATACAGGAAGACTCACAGGTAAAACACAGCCATCTGCAGACAATGATCCTGGTTAATGAGAGTCATCAAGATTCCAAACCACCATTAATGGCCCACATTTTGCATAATTACTGTAGGCCCTCAGAGTTATATTTTATATTTCTAGTTTTAGATACAAGAGTGATACATTTATACAAATACGATGATCACAATCAGTAGATTATAAGCTTTGTAATGATACCTTACAAGAGACCTTTTGCATGAAGCATATCCAAGTTACATTATATTCACTTATTATCATATTTTTATAAAACCATAGAGTGCACAACATCACACTTGGCACACAGGGTTGCAGCCCACTCAGGTTTGGTCTGGCCCAAAAGTGATCAGGCCATGGCACAAGTACCCCCCGGGCTCCACGGCCTATGGGATGGATGAACAGAATGAATGCAACATAAAAAAAGCAAGAAGTAGGATGCTGAAGGGTTTAACTAATTTACCAGGTTACAGTGACATAACTAACAAATCCAAGATGACATGGGCACCTGCTCTATTTTCCCTCACCTTCCCGTATCTATATAAGAAAATTGCCATCTTACTGTCATACTTCTATTGGCTCATGTACAAGTTTCATAGCCTTGTGAAAATGTAACTGAGGGAGGGAACGTAAGAACAGCTCCATTTTTTTCATCTCTGCAATATTTCTGGGGCTTTATGTTGTTCATGTTTGGAAGAAAAAACATATAAAGTTACAAGCAAGAAAAAAGTTTAAAATGTAGCTATAAAATCATAAAATTACAGCATTTGCGGTATCAGGTCAGAACAAATGGCCCATCAAGTCTCATATGCTGATTTCTTCAGTGGCCAATATTTTCTATATTAGAGAAAGACTTAAAAGAAAAAAAATAAAACCGTAATGCATGGTGTTGATTGTGCATGAAGAAAAAATTGCTTCCTGACCCCTGAAGCAATCAGCTTACTCCCTGAAGCATGAGATTTGATTACATTCATCTCAGCAGGCATAACCATGCAGACTACTCTACACCTCCTAAACCCCCTACACATTTTATTTGACAAAATGACACTGGATCTGTAAGAATTTCTAAACTCTTTCAGTTCTGCAGCATGGAAATCCGTTAGATTGGACAACAACTAGAGAGAGAAAGCCAAAAGCCTGTATACTAACGGTATCAACTCCAAATCAAACGGGTATTAAAATTGTGACAGTCTGTACCCCTATGTTCACCCCTTTTATAGGACTATGATAAATTTTGTACAAAGTATGCTTTGTGAGGTATCATTTGAAAACTCATAATTTGCTGATCATTATTTCCCAGGTAAAATGTGTGTGGCAACATTGCAAGTAAAGCTGTAGGATTCCTCTGTATGGTATTACTAGATATATTCCGAGTCTGGGGGGAGCAGCCACAAACCAGTTCCCCAGGAACAAAAGGCTAGCCAACACCTCTGCCAGGTGTTAGCAAAATCAAATGGAGCATCACCTGGTTAAGTGGCATTCTTTGGCAGGAAAGAGGATGTGGGAGAAAATCTACATCTTGACAAAGAAACAGTTGGGAGTTCCCATCCACACAGACTTTCTGTCTCCTGAATTTCATAGAATCATAGAATATCAGGGTTGGGAGGGACCTCAGGAGGTCATCTAGTCCAACACCCTGCTCAAAGCAGGACCAATCCCCAGATGGATTTTTACTCCAGATCCGTAAATCGCCCCCTCAAGGATTGGACTCACAACCCTGGGTTTAGCAGACCAACGCTCAAACCACTGAGCTATCCCTCCCCCTTTCAATTTGACATGATTCTTAAAGAAGAGAAAGATCTGTAAAGAGGAGAGAGGAGATGCCTGCAGGATTCTTCCTCTCTCTCTACCCACGGCATCCACAACACCTGAAGAAGAAAGGCAACAGTTGTGGACTGGGGAAGGGATCCTGACTAAAAGTCAGTAAGACTGCTAAAAGACATGTAGTGAGAGAGACCTTTCCTTTAAATTCACTCTAGCTTGTTAAGTTAGGAGTTAGTTGCAATGTACTTTTATTTTCTTGTAACCAATTCTGACTTTTATGCCTCATTACATGTAATCACTTAAAATCTACCTCTTGCAATTAACAAACTTGTTTTATGGTTTTTATATAGATAGTTTGTTTGGATTGAAGTGTTTGGGAAGCTCCTTTTGGGATAACAGGATTTGTGCATATCATTTTGTACTAATAAAATGACAGACTTCATGAGCGCTTGTATTGTCCAGGAGAGAGCTGGGCAGTACAAGATGCACATTTCTGGGGGAAAGTCTGGGACTTGGAATTTGCTGGTGTTGCTCCTGCAGTGTAATTCATGTGTGACTGGCTGTAGCACTGTTGCAGTAGAGCTGGGAGAATGTGAGCTGACAGCAAATCAGTGTAAAAAGCACTCCAGGTTGGAGAACTCAGACCACATAGCTGTTCATCAGTCCAGAATGTACACTGGGTAATGTCACAATAATATACTGGCACTTAAAAAAAAAAGTCAAGAAAAAACAACCCTGTAAAATGATGAAGATTAGCACTAATGCACAACTGAATGGAATTCACTGCAATTAAAATGAAAACGAAAACAAAAACACAAAAATCATACCAATGAGAAAGTTGTATATTTAACACAAGCTCTAGGATGATATACAGCATGAGTGATATAAACCCAGGTGGTTTGTAGTAAAATTTAAGTGCAGATCTGTTCAACAGACCCTAACTACCACCCATCAAAACAATTAAATGGAAACATTGAGTTCAACATCTGTCTCTTATTGCCACTTACTCAAAAACTACTCTAAGCCTGGCATGACTTACTACAGAATTACTCACACATAGAAGGTAGGCTTATAAATGGCATTAGAATGTAAATCTGGTACCAATAATGAGAAAAGTCAGCACAAAAACTGCCTTCACAATATATACCACTGCAATCCTTAGTTTTCATTTGTACAAAGACTCATGTACGAGTCTGGTGTCTTCTTGTGAGTGTCAACATGGCAGTTGCACTGTGTTTAATATCAAGTTTCAACTGAAATGTGGAAAACCAGCAACAAGCATTGAAAAGGGTGAAGCAATTTTGTATAAAAAATAAATACTAGTAGTAATTAATGATGCAAGAGAAGGGGCTATGGTCTAGTGGTCTGAGCACAGGATAGCAAACAAAGAATTCTCAGTTTTCATCCCAACTCTGACATCAATTTCCTCTGTGGCAATAAACAAGTCATTTAACCTGACTGCCTCAATAAAGTTGGGGATACCACCAATTACCTGCTAAAATTGGGTTTGGTGATGAAAAAGTTATCGAATGTTTGTAAAGCGGATCAAAGCAGAGACATGTTGTACAAAATGCTTAACATAACATTCTTGTTACAGAATTTTGCAAACCCCATATCTCCAACAAATTTCACTACATCCAGATCTGTTTTTCTATCTGAAGTGCCCAACAGTCTCCCTCATGAAGCTTCATTACTGAAGGTTAAGCTTTCTTCAGGACTCCCACTTTTCTCAACCTCAGTTTTACACATTTTTGTAGTATCCCCCAAAGCCTTCAAAAACAGGGTTTTAACTATACACAGTTTATATTTCAGAGGTTAGGTCCTTCAATAGAAGAAGCAAGTAACTAAAATCACAGGATCTCTACCACAGGAATCCATGCAAGATTAGTGAGATGCCAATGACACTTGTGCTTCCATTGTCACGGTAATTTGCAGGCATGCTTCCCCCAGGTCATATTGGCAAAGTCCCCCGGGGAGGAGAGGTTTGCTTTCCTCTGCAGCATGGGGCCTGGGTCACTAGAGTAAGTGGTGAATTCTCTGTAATTTAAAGTCTTTAAATCATGATTTCAGGACATCAGTAACTCATCCAGAAGTTAGGGGTCTATTACAGGAATGGGAGGGTGAAGTTCTGTGGCCTGCAATGTGCAGAACGTGACTACATTGGCACGATGGTCCCTTCTGGCCTTAAAGTCTATGATGTGCCCCGCAACACTTCTGGGCCTTCCTTGTTATACTGTGTATTGTGGTAGTACCAAAAGGCTTACTCGGGATTGGAACCCATTGTGCCAGGTGCTGAACAAACACAAAGCAGGACAGGTCTTGCGGGGTTACCGGCCTATGCTATGGCACTGGGAATCAGAATGCAGCAAAAAGACATTTCAGGTTCAATTCACATTTGGTCACATGTTACTTGTATCTAAGATGGAAGGAAAGGGGGTGAGAGAGGGTGCCCAAGACCCCATAGCCGGTGGGGAGGAAGTGGGGATTTCAGTGTTCTGTCTGCCCTTCCTGCCTTCTCAGTTAAGTCTATTTGGGATGATGTATGCATGTAATGTGGACCACAACAATGTTGGCAAATCCGCTACTATGGGTGTGTCACGAGTGACTCATGGAACGTGAGCAGGATTATCACAGCAGATTTAGGGGTGCTACTGTATGATGGCACCCCACAATGCACAGAACCTCGTGTGGGGGGGGGGAGGGAGGGAGAGAGAATCTTGGTTAGATAAGACCTTCAATTGATTTGCCCACCTCATCTCTTTCTTTTCAGGGTAACTTGATAGAACACACATGGTACCATGAGACAGAGCTATCCCAAGGTACAAAACTCCCTTACTGAGGAAATCAAAGTTACTGCAGGCCTTATCAGGTTCAGGTCCAACTGCAAAACCTCTCTCTTAACCTAAACTTTCCCACAACAACAGCTGTAATATAAGACTAGTAACTAATGTGAAATATCCTCTTGTATCACAGCCCCAGTCCCTATTCAGGACACACTGAGGCCAATGGGTAAGAGGGACAGACAGATACCAATCTCGTTCTCTTAATATTTCAGCTGCCCTGGTTTGGAGGACCTGATTTAGCAAGGCACTTAGCATATGCAGAATTTTAAAGCATGTTCTTATGCTTCATTGATTTGGGATTTGGATTTAAGCATATGCTTAAGTGCTTTGCTGAACTGAAACCTAATTTCACAAGTTGTCAGTCACTTTGAGAATGAGACCAAATAAAAATTCAGATCCAAAAGCCAAACGCAACGTATGCACTTAGCCTTCTCCTCAAAACTCTGCTTGGAAGAGTGGGGTGCTTTAAAAAAGTCCATGGGATATGCAGGATTTATCTTTTTATCATCTTATGGTATTTAATACAGTGGAGCAAACAGAAAATAATCAGAGTCAAAAAAGCAGCTAGGCTGTCCATTATTTATGAAGAATGATTTATCAACTTTGCACTTTAAAGAAAGTTTCTACCATTTAATATTTCAGGAGCAGAAAGTAATTCTTTGTGCCTTTTAAATGATACACTTTAGAAACTGTAAAAAAAATCCTGCGTTCCAATACAATAATGGCTAGCTCTGAATTTCTAAAGAAGAAACAGTTGCAGCCTGAATGCACATTTTGAAACACAAAACATTAACTGTAAGACAACCCTTGCCCTAGACGGTAACTGCTGATTTTAAGACTACAGATCAGCAACACAGCCTCTATTTTCAATTGAAAAGGAAAGTTTCCGTACATGTTCTCCTAAATGTCAGTTCTAGTTTGTACTTCTCAACATAATAAACCAAAAATCATACTTGGCTGTTAACCACATAGGATCTGACATATACAACTGCATATGTTGTTTTAGAGGTTTTTTTTTCTTTTCAGTAAATGTTATAAGATACTATATTTCATTATGGCTTTGTAAATGACCTTATAATTGTAATTTCACATAAACAACCATATTAAAAACACTAAGACTGCACAGTTAGATACTCAAAAGTCAAGAACTGTCACAGCATGTTCAACCTTACCCATGTGCATGCATTACGAGGCAGTATTTAACTACACAATGGGCCAGATCCACAGCTGGTGTGAATGAGTGTAGCTTCATAGAAGCAATACACACCAACTGAAGAACCGGCCCAATGCTTTTTAATACTAAACTTTGGCTACATAATGTACACACTTACAAAAGAACCCTGTGCAAAATACAGTCTGTGCAGAATATAGTCTTCAACAAGTTGTAACTTGATCAAAGCAAAACCAAATTTCACTAGGATATTAAAAGGAATTCCCCGTCAGCAAGAGCTATTTCTAGGTAAACACACACTTAAGCTGTACAGCTTCTCAAAAAAGATGATAGGATTTGCTGTTTAATTGTTATTGCTGGGAGGTACTAGATATACTAATGTGACCAACAGAATAGACGGATAGATCAGCAGGCACTGCAGAGCGCCATTCAAAGTGAGGGGCCATAGATTCCCCCCCCCCGTATCACCTGACCATCCTTTTCCCCTCTCCTGCCCAATAGCTTGACTCCACCCCCCAACTCTAGGTAAACATTAACTTTCTGTCTCTAGTGGTACAGCTCCTCCACAAAGGTGATAGGATTTTTTTTAAGATGCCAAAAATATATTTTCCCCTCCTTTATCTTCATGCTCAAATAGTACTGACAATAAACTTTTTTTAAAAAACCAAAACAAAACAAAAGCTTACTCATTCTGGCCCCCCAAAGACCAGACATTGAAAAATTTTGAACTCAAAAGTTGAAAGCTTCCGGAAGTTACAAGTCCCTGAAATGAATGGTACCATACAAGATGGTGCCCATTCTAATTAGAAGCCAACTCCCTGCTGCCCACCCAGACTCTCTTAACCTTTGCTTCTCTGCCCCAAACATTCTATCCCTGACACCTCGTATTGCCCTCTTTTCCCAGGTTTGTATCTCTTACTGCTCTCTTTCCCTGCCTTTCCTGAATCCTTCCTCCAAAACGCTCTACCAAATATGTATTAGGTTTTTTAAAAACCTCCTCAGAATTAACACAAAATTCTTTATTTATTCATTTTTATTAAAAAATACTTTTAAGTGAATGGAAACAAACAAACCAACCTCACAATCTTTCTGTTGTAATGCACCTCTTCAAACAGGGTGCTAAAAAGATTGACGTGGAATGGTGACATCACCATTTGAAGGAGCTATACTAATGATTACTGATGTTATTGTGCACTGGCAAACAACTGAGTGGGGAGAAACCAGGATATAAATCATGGAAAATCAACAAAACGTATTATTTCCCCCCCACCAAAAAATTAGCAGCAGAGACTTCATACAAGCCAGCAGTTGCACATATGAAACTCTTCAGTCTTATATCCTAGCCAGTGGCAGTAAGATTATTCGGGTGGGAGACACCCATGACAGCATATCCAACTATAATTGTCATGTCTCTTCAGTCTTATTACAGTTGTTCTATAACAGTCTGTAGTCTGAACTATTCATTTACTAATCCTTTTCTACTGTTCAGTGGGGGTTTTTAATGCTGGACTTCAAAACTGATACTATGTTATTATCTTGGATGCATACAGTCTAATCAGCTATTTTGAAGGCTTTAAGTGATGGGCCAGCACAAGACTAGTCTCTGCACAGGGAAGAATTTCCCCTTTCTCTTCGCATCCTGCTCTTAAAAGCATTAGATGAAGTATCAGCCAAATCATACTTTTTAAATTGAACTTCTGATTTATGTTGCAGAGCCTGTGGGAACAACCACCAAAGTAACACTTATAACCATTAGCTCTCGCTTTTCTGACTTCCTCAGTTTTGTTGCACACTGCCGCAGTGGGCTCGGGGGCAAGAGGAAAGGAAAGACTTCATTAGCATAGCGAATGTAGAAAAAGAATGTGTGCGGTAGAAATTCAATGGCAAAGTTGTGCTGCCAACTTGGGCTGTATGGAAATGGAACTTGTGGCAATGTCTGTTGGCAAAGACAGGAACGATAATAATACTGATTTGTAACCGAAATGATACACAATGCACTGAGTCATACATTGCTACACTATACTAATTAAGAAATGAAAATGATAAATGTAAACACAGAGAAAAACTATATAGGTATAGTACTCAAAACTAATTGTAAACTGCTTGAAATTATATCATTAACTTTCTACTGTAATTTTGTTATTCTACAGTGCACTATTATAGTAAATGATGTATGTAATAGCTGACATTTATGTAGAACTTTAAATACTGTAATGTATTTACAAACTATGGGTTTACTTGCAGGTTTACACCTTACGAGCCCCTAGGCACAGCATCTTCAGCACACACACACACACACACACACACACACACACACCTGCCTACAGCTGACCTTCGTGTTTTCCGTAAAAAATGAAACTTTTAACCCACTTTTAACTTTTAGTCACCCCTAGAATGCCAGCACCCCTAGGCACATGCCTACTGTGCCTAACTGGAAATCCGGCCCTGCATACTTGTGCAAATGTACATGTGTAGCCTCGTTAAATCAGTGGAACTGCTCACATGAGAAAGCATTCAGCAACCTAAGTAAGGGCTGCAATATTGAATCTTTTATGTGGGGAACCTGAACATCACCCCCAAAATGTATCTATCTCTGGATAAAAGCTGACAACTGTCCAGCAGCACATAGCAACCCTATACAATTAACAACAGCATGTCAAGAATATAGTATTTTATTCAACTGAAGAGAAAATGTAAATAGGAAGAATGTAATTACCCAAGTTAGAATTGCCCTAGAACACTGGAGTTACCACCATAATCATGCAAAAGTCAGAGGATCTTTCAGTGACCACAAGTAGCCAGGATCTTGATATTATCTCTCAACCAAAAGACAGTACCCTCCAGCGGCACAGGGTTCTGGAAGTATCTTGCTGGGGGCACCGGTTCAGTATGGACTTTGAGGGGACTATGCCACCTACTGAATCATAACACCAACAGATAGCTAGTATAATAACCCTAATGCACTAACAACAGCCTTGTTAAATGTCTGAAAGGATTTACAGTCAGGATGCCCATTTCCCATATTATACCCACACTCAGTAATGCACACAATTTGCCAAAAAAACTGGAATTAATACAGCAAGTTGCAATTGGTACAATACCCAATGTATAAGCATATACAAAACAAGATCACAATGGCAAACGCTTCTACTGAATCAAACTTATGTAGCATTCAATCCACTCTGAGACTACTGGGGACCCATGCATCACCACCAGAAAAATAGTTTGGAGACAACAATGAAAAGAATCACACAGATCTCCATCTTAAACTGAAACGTTTGGTTAAATAACCAGGTTAGACTTACGTAGTTCTCCTACTTTCAGGATTTCACACAGCATCTTTGTCAGCTCGATGCTACTGCGGCCAAAGGGGCATTCATGTTTGTCTTCTCGGCTGCTGTTTTCCAAGACAATCTGAAGTGGAAATAAAAATGGAAGTTGATTTATTTGGACAACATGTGTGTTGAAGTAATGTCCTCTATGCTCAGCATATACAGTGAACATCTGATTGCCTTAGTAATTTAAATCACAAAGTCACTTTGTTCTCATAAACTCAGGATTTTCATCCTAGATATTAGAAAAATAAATAACATCAAGATTATTTTGGGGGAAATCTGTGGAAAGAAAGGAAGATATGTTCTGATCCATTTTACTGCTGCTGAGCTAAACACAGCCAATGGTGCCCCATGTTCAAACACGCCCATTTCTGAAGCACTGTCATTCCAATAGAACATTGTTGCTCTGGTTCCAGCTGTACATGCAGAAATCGGAATAGAAACCAGTGGCAAAGGAGCTGATCATTTTTACATTTAATTTTGTGTGTGCTGTGAAAGGAAATTAGATTTTAAAAAAAATAAATAGAACTATTAAAAATAAGAATAAGATTTACACTTGGGTTCTGGGTCCATAAAGGCCTATACCCATAAAGCCTATTTAAGTCATATGAAAATAATAGGGTATGAAGATGTGCTTATTGTATCTATAATGCAGGTTAGATTTCAGTAAATTATTCAGGAACAGTTCACTATAAAGGCTACAAATGTAGCACAACCAAGCTCTACAAGTCTTTTGGCCATCTGCTACACGACAGTGCAAAAGCCGTGGAACACAATTTTTTTTTTTAAATAAATTCTGCACTTTGTGAAGTTATGTAACTCTTATTTTGGACAGCGCCATCCCAACCATTACAGATGGTCTAAAAATATCATTGTATAGAGAATAGAATATTATTTATGAGAATACAACAGATTTTGCATAAACTGGGAGCGACTCATTTCTCATTTTGACTGCAACAAAAGCAGGACAAATAGGGCCTGAAAATGAAAGAAAACAAAAATTAATTCAAAACAGGTTTCCACTAAGAACTGGGCTTGTGATAACAAACTCTCGTACCAGCTTTTAAAAAAGAACCAACGCACAGGTCCTAAATAGCTACTGCATGGCCGGAGGAAATTATACTCCAAAGCAGACTTTTCGTAAGTACCATAGTACCTCAGATGATCTCTCAATTTACTTAAGAAACAGGTGTTCAGATACTGCTCTCTATTTGGTGAGATTTCTTTTTTCCAGCTTGCTTCCCCACCGTACCCTTACCTGGAAAACCTTTTTTTAAGATGGCATAGGAGAATTCAAAATGGCTTAATCCTATAGCTGCGAGGCAAACCAAATCCATACTTTTAAAAAGACTGAAAGGCAGAAGTTTAGGACAAAATAACAAACATAACACTATCTTATTTTTCAGACATGGAACAACTGGGGATTTTGAGGTGGAGGGCCAAGAATGGGTTCAGTATTGAACACTGTTAAAACAGTTAATTAAGAAATAAATCTTAGAAACAATATTTATTTGTACATTTAAAAAAAAATCATTGTAAAGCCGTTAAGGCTGGCAGACATAACGGAATCACAAAAGCAAGAATTGAAAAGTTAAGCCACGTCACAGAACACAACTTCTATCAATAGACACATATCTTACCACTAACACAAAAAACATACACCATAGACCACAACCGTAACTCATCCCTTACATGTCACCATCAGATGTAATGTATGGGTATAATACCAAGCTTCCAATAACCATTTCTCCACACTACCTCATTGAACACCATACAATGGTGAGAAGGAATAGGAGACGCAATTGGACTGCCCTGCCCATTATCACCTCAGACGAAACCATGAGCTGAAGCAAGGGCACATGCATGGACCAACAGACACTACTACTTTCAAATTCTCTGGCTCCAGATGCATGGCGTACATGCATAAACCCTCAGTGAAATACAGTAGGGACCATCACTTGAAGAACAACAAAAGGCTACCATATACACGGGGGCGGGGGGGAGAGTTATGCTCCATTTTAAGGACATTTCAGAATGCAACCTTAACTGCGGAGAGCCTCTGCAATAAGATGTGCCTAATCAGCAAGTCTCAAATCAATCAATTTATATTAACCGGGAAAAGACATTCCACAAAAAATTAAATACAAAAGCAATCCCTTTACTTCAGAAATCTTCCCACAGGAAGAGAGGGGAAAATGGGTTCTGAACTGTCCTCCAAAGATCAACAGATTCAGGCTTTGTCAGACAAGTGGAGGGAAACACATTCAACTCTCAAGGGATGAAATCTTGGCCCCATTAAAGTTAATGGTAAAAGTTCCATTGATTTGAATGGAACCAGGATTTCACCTTGCTATCTTAGGTATTTCTGAAGCACCTATCACCTTGCCCTTATTGGAAAGTCTTATGGAATGTAACAGAAAATGTTTTCTATGGCGATGAGTTAAAAACAAAACAAAAACACCCAAATGCTGTAGAATTTGATAGAAAATAATAACCCCTGCCATAGAAATCTATATGATTGCTTAAAACCAATCAACCCACACCCTAACAGAAAAGATTTCATTCTATAGGTTCTTACAACAATTCCTATTGAATCATAATGGTTTTATCCCTATTAAATCCTATAGGACTCTTCCACAAAGGTGGTATTTAATAGATGGGTTAAAGAATCACTAGTATGTCCTGCCACCTGCCTCCTAATATTTAGTCTCTTAGCTGATGTGCCCTAACTGATCTCGAACAGCAACAATGGTATGTGAGGAGAAAGGCCTCTGAGTAGTTCAATGCTCTGCTAGAGGAGTTCTTTTTTCTGCTAGAAGTTTAGGATGAAACCATACCTAATTATTCACTGCAATACCTGAATAACAGCTGTACCAAATCAAAGAAACACCTCTACAATTTTTGTTTTACATTCCTGAAGCCACCCTTCAGGAACAAGTGAACATCTCTCCACTATGCATTCTGGATAAGTCATCCTATTTTAGAGCCCTTCTCATAGGAAAAAGTGATCTGCTACCCAGGGGTGGCTCTATGTATTTTGCCGCCCCAAGCATGGCAGTGAGGTAGCCTTCGGCGGCACGCCTTCTGGGAAGTCCGCTGGTAATGCGGATTTGGTGGCATGCCAGTGGGAGGTCCGCCGGTCCCACGCCTTCGGCGTACCCACCACTGAATTGCCGCCGAAGCCATGGGACCGGCGGACCTCTCGCAGGCATGCCGCCGAAAGCAGCCTGACTGCCGCCCTCACGGCGACCAGCAGACTGCCCCCCGCGGCTTGCCGCCCCAGGCACACGCTTGGTGCGCCGGTGCCTGGAGCTGCCCCTGCTGCTACCAGACCCAAGTGCTGGAGATAGGATAGAGTGATACAAGCCAAATGCAATGGTTCATTTCACATTATTGAAATCACTTGTTTTATTTTTCTCTCTCATAATAAAAAAGAAAATCTGCATACTGGAGCGAGGGGCTGTTTTGACACAGATTTAGATACAGCTAAGGAAAGTGGGTAATAAAATCAATGCAGAGAGAAAAATGAAAGTGGAGGGGGAAAAGGCACTAGTTTTAGCAATATCACTGCTTCTGGCAAACACATTTTGTTGAATTTCACATTAACCCAATGTGTTAACATTTCATGAGTGCATAAATATTTAATGGTAAAACTGTATCTTCATATAATGTTAAAGCAGAATTACTGCAATCAATAAGAATGGCTGAGAAATAGTTGAGGCACTGTGTACTACTATGCACCAAATTAAATGGCAATTTGAGTAATCAATATGTAAAGCAGCTTCAGAATGCTCCTCTTTCTCCTTCCATTCAAGCATCCATATTTTCACATTTTCTGTGCAGAACAAAGACGACATGACACACAGTAAGAATTCTGCAAGCAAGGAAAATGGAAAAGGCATAGCTGCAGTTAAACATGTGGATGTACATTCTACAGTTACAGATACTGATCTTTAATAAGCCACAACTACCGTAAAAACCAGCTTTTATAAACAACCCAGGAGAAATAATTCCTAATCTTGGCAATAGATTTAAAACATATACTAATGAATGTTTTAAATCTATCTGTAATACACTTTTCATAACTTAGGAATACCATATCCTGATGCAAAATAAAACATGAATAAAATACTGCTGACAAAGGCAGTATCTTTGTTTTATCTTTGTTTCCCTAAGCTCTCTGGTTGTGAAGGGGACAGAAATAGTCAGTGGGCAAACAGGTTTCTTTAGCAAGTTGCTCAAAAACACTAGCAGGGAGAGAAACATATCTAGGAAGTAATATACAAATCTAGACCAAAAATACTCATCCACCTTTGTATTCGGTTTTATAACTTAGCTTGATGCATGATTCTATCGGTTTATTGGTTCCTCTAAGAAAAATTAACAGCCAAGGTGTCACCAAACCCACATAATCCTTATTCAAACGGGAATCCACAGTTAAGATATAACTCCTCTTGGCTTCATCTCAGCCATGAACTACCTGGCCGCTCTCTCCTTTCCTGGCATGGTACTACCTCCCTCAGTGTTTTCTGATGTTTATTATTTGCATTGTGATAGCACCTGGAGGCCCCAATCAAGGATTTGGTCCTCCACAATTCTAGGTGCTGTATACACATTTAACGAAAAGACAGCCCCTACTCCAAATTGTGGGAGTGCTGCATACTGCTCAATCAGTTCTCTCCTTCATTTCCTTCTATTGCCAGCCCCCCATTATGGTAACAATGTATGGTATACACATAATGGCTTCATCTTTTCTTGTATAAGAACATTTCAGTAAAGTCTGAAAATTTTTCACTGGACCAAGGTAGTTTTCTGACAAGTCTTTTAATTGCTCCAAGGAGACTGAATTTGTTTACAGCCTCATAATTACTACAAAGATATTTAGTAAAACATTATCTGGTTTAACAAAACACAAGTTATGAAATTTAGAGCACAGGCTGGAACTCCAAACCTAACCCACCACTGTTTTAAGTACTTAAACCATAACTGGGAAATGAGATCAGCTATTGTTCAGAGATCACCACCCCTACACTAAGGCACTGTGAGGAAAGTTAAGACAACAGCTACATGTAGTGCTCACATATTAAAAAGGATCCAGGGTGGAGAAAAAGGTAAAAAGATATAAAGAGAAAGAGGCCAAGGAAAAGGAAGAAAAACTACAGAGGAGAGCAAGCAGAAGAAACAACATGAGAGAAGAGACTAGGAAGTGCTCAGAGGAAAGAAAAGAGAACTACGAAGAAACAACAAATAAAGTAAAAGGGGGAAAGTATAGCTATGCAGAGTGTAATACAGAAGAGAGTAAAGCTAGAAAGGAAGACAAAATAAATCCTAAGAGGAACAAGTTGAAGATGTTACTGAAAAATAAGAAAGTAAGAATGGGTTAAATAAATGTGAAAGGGCAAGAGGAGACAATTTTTAAGAAAGTAAATGTTATTTACCCCCCCCCCCCTTTTTTTTTTTAGCATTCCCACCAGTAATATTCTATAGCTAATTAAGGGGCAGGAATTGGAGAAGATTGTTGCTGCAAATGTTTGTCTTACTCTTTTATAATGTATTTTTCAAAGTTATTTCATTTGTGCCATAGAAAATACTGCTTCCCCACCCTAAATTTCAATCTTTACTGTGGGATGGAGGGGAAAGTTTCCAAATACTTACTAAACAAAATCAAAGTGTGTGAGAGAGAGAAACGAAGGCCTTTCTTTACATTCGGAAATGGTACCATTTCAGTCATCAATTGTCAGCAATTGATATAGCTGCCATGGTGCTGATCTTCGTCTACACTTACAGATAAACTTAGACAGCAAAGTCAACTAAACTGATTGTTTAAATGATGCTTCTTTCCACAGGGTCAAAGCTGGAAATGACAGACATTTATCCAGCAGTTGTCTGGGAGGGAGACAGGATGCTTCTCCAGTAAACAAGAATGCTAGACATCCAACAGCCACTCACCCAACTACAGAGGATAACATAGCAAAAACTCAAGCCTCATGCCAGAATCACCGAGGTATAATGTAAAGTTTCCAGCAACAAACAGGAAACAAAAGTTTTACTTAATAACTGTTGCTGGAAACTTTACATTATTCCTTGGTGATCCTTCATTGAATATCATGCCATCGGAGCACGATATGGTCCCTCAGTATTGGACAGAGAAATATTTTTCATATCTGATCATAACATAACGTTGACCTAGACAAGGCAAACAGTTTATATGTTTTCAATTGACTTTTTATTAGTAACTGAGAACAAAGCTATAAAGATGGGTACTGCCTTCATGATTTCAGCCATCAAAATACAGAAGGAAGAAATTGGCAGCCAAATATTTTCCTTCAATGTTAAGAAATAAATTTAGCCAGTCCCCTAGTCCACACATTAAGGATGACATTGGCTCAAAGAATATTGCTCCAGAGCAATTGTTGGTGGTATTTCTTAGATTCCTGCACTGAGCTATAAGTTTGCTAATACCACAGAGATTCATTATGACTGGGAATGAGATACAGAGTGAAAGACTACAAGATCCAGTACAGCTACAGTAATATAATAAATCCCAATGTAGATGCTTTGACAGGCATCATGGCACTATTAACAATGAATATTTCTCTACACTTGTTGTACAATAATATAGCTAAGACCTACTTTTCTTGCAGTTTGTGACAGGCAAACATCAAAAGGAAATGTTGGCTAAGATAATAACCCTCACCAGATCCCGTAGAAACAATCTGGAACTACAGTAACTCCTCATTTAACGTTGCAGTTATGTTCCTGAAAAATGCGACTTTAAGCAAAATGATGTTAATCGAATCCAATTTCCCCATAAGAATGAATGTAAATGGGGGGGGGGTTAGGTTCCAGACACACACAGTATAAGTTTTAAACAAACAATTTAATACTGGTACACAACGACGATGATTGTGAAGCTTGGTTGAGGTGGTGAAGTCAGAGGGTGGGATATTTCCCAGGGAATGCCTTACTGCTAAATTATGAACTAGAAATTGGCTGAGCCCTCAAGGGTTAACGTGTTGTTAATGTAGCCTCACACTCTACAAGGCAGCACGAATGGAGGGAGGGGAGACAGCATGGCAGACAGAGACACACACCGTGTGTGAGAGAGAGAGATGCACATTGCTCCTTTACGTACTGCTGACCCCACTCTAAGTACACTGCCTTTTTAAATAGATCAGCAAGTTGAGACAGCAGCTCCTGCCAGCAAGCTCCCTCTGTCCTGAGCCCTGTCTTGACCCCGCACTGCTCTATGGAAATGGGGTAAGCAGGGTGCAGGAGTGGGGGGAGGGGGACACCCTGACATTAGACCACCTCTTCTCCCCCCCTCCCCTCAAAGCAAGGAGGAGGCTCTGGAGAGCAGCTCCAAGGCAGAGCACAGGAGCAGCACATGGCAGTGGGGGGAGGGACAGCTGAACTGCAGGCAATTGATAGCCTGCTGGGCAGCTGCCACACAGGGAACTTAGGTGAGAGGGGAGCTGATCGGGGGACAGCTTTGCAGGACAAAACAAAAACCTTACTACTCCCAGGGAAAGGTATTTGAATCACCATCTATCATCCAGGGAAGGAGAAGCTTAGAGTGGTAGGCCAGGAGACTTGGGACCTCTTATTCAAATGACAGGAACAGAGAAAGGCTGATCAGCCCTCCAGGAAATAATCTCTCTGATATAAGGAACTCAGCTGAAAAATCTTGCCTTTAATAAAAGGAAGCTAAGGTTAAACTACTGGACCAAGTTAAGTGCCATGGGTGGTAAGTCTGTGATGGATCACCCCATAGGGAAGTTGGGTGCAGAATATCCAAGTGGATAACTGAGGTGTTGTGTGAGGGATGTCCTGTAGTCTGCTGCTCACAGGAAGAGCTGTCAAACGGAAGGCATGTACCACCAATATGGTTAAGCAGCCGTGAGACAGTGTGAAGCAGTCCTGTGGAAAAAATAATATGTGATCATGTAACTGAAGATTGTACCATAATGCACGCGCACCAGGGGTCCAAATTAAAGTTGATCATACTTGAATACCTTAAATCTGGTATTTCCTTCCTTTTGAGTGCTTGACCTTGCAACCTTAGTAACTTAGTGGGGGTTTTCTCCATACTTGTGTTTTGTATGGAATGTTTAGTTTGGCGCCTGAAAATTATGAATTTCTTCATATTGTTTAGTATTGAGCAATGGATACGCAGTATAATAAAATCGAATACTGCAATATTAGATGCTAATCTGGGATGTACCTGTAATTGTTCCACATGGACAGTGCTGCACAGTGAATGATTCCAGACTGAAAGAACCTTTCTGCTTTCTGCCAACAGAATGGCATGCAGTACAATTTCAGAACCTTTGATGCTGCTTTCACATTATTCCTGCCAAATGTACATGAACAGTAAATTCCTTTTGTAGTGAAGCAGGGATTTTTCCCTCCAACCAAACCAAGTCACTCTAAGAAAAGTTTCACAATAAACAGGAGGTCCAACCACCACTTCACCTTGAAAAATAGGATCAGTGCCTCTCTTCACTTCCTGCAGGCACTGAGGGTACTGGTGGTTGGAGGAAGGCCTTTGCAACGCCATGCAGTGTCTCCTCTTTACCCCTGGAGCCACGGAAACAATAGCTGGAGCCAGAGTTTCCTCCTTCCACCAGTGTTGAAGATAGGGTTGCCAGGTGTCCGGTTTTTGACCAGAATGCCCAGTCGAAAAGGGACCCTGGTGGCTCCAGTAAGCACCATTGACTGGGCAGTTAAAAATCCGGTTGGCAGCACAGGCAGGCTCCCTACCTGGCTCCGTGTGGCTCCTGGGAAGCAGCCGGCATGTTCGGCTCTTAGGCATAGGGGCAGCCACGGGGGCTCTGCATGCTGCCCTCACCCCGAGCATGACACCTGCAGACTGGGCACCATGCAGAGCCCTCTGGCTGCCCTTCCGCCTAGGAGCCGGATGTGCCGAGAGCTGCCTGAGGTAAGTGCCACCCAGAGCCTGCACCTGCTCCTGCATGCCAACTCCCTGCCCCAGCCCAGAGCCCCCTCCCACACCCAAACTCCCTCCCACAGCCTGCACCCCACATCCCTTCCCACACCCCAACTCCCTACCCCAGCCCTGAGCCCACACCCCCACCTGAAACCCAACCCCCTGCCTCAGCCCTGAGCCCCCTCTTGCATGAAAACTCCCTCCCAGAGCCTGCACCCCACACCCTCTCCCACACCCTAACTCCCTTCCCCAACCCAGAGCCCCCTCCTGCATCCCAAACCCTTCATCCCCTGCCCCACCCCAGAGACTGCACCCCCAGCTGGAAGCCTAACCCCCCCGCCGCACCCCAAATCCCTGCCCCAGCCTGGAGATCTCTCCTGCATCCTGAACCCCTCTGCCACAGCCCAGAGCCCCAGAGCCTACACACCAGCAGAGCCTTCACCCCCTCTCGCACCCCAACCCCCTGCCCCAGACCTGAGCCCCCTCCTGCATTCCAAATCCCTTGGTCCCAGGCTGGAACCACCTACTGCACTCCAAACTCCTCATCCCCAATCCCACCACAGAGCCTGCAGCCCCAGCCCAGACCCTGTACCCCCACCCCACCCCAACTCCCTGCCTCAGCCCCCTCCCACACTCCAAGCCCCTGCACCCCATTGCTGTGATAAGGGCATTAGAAATGTCTATCAGCGCTTCTCAAACTGTGGGTAAGGACCCCAAAGTGGGTCATGACCCCATTTTAATGGGGTTGACAGGGCCAGCGTTAGACTCACTGGGGCCCAGGGCTGAAGCCAAAGCCTGAGCCCTGCTGCCCAGGCTGAAGCCGAAACCCAAGGCTTCAGTCAAGGGCCCCCACCCCCATCTGCCTGGGGCAACAGAGCTCCAACTCTGGCTCCACACGCACCCCTCCCTCCCCACCCAGGGTCATGTCATAATTTTTGTTGTCAGAATGGGGTCATGGTGCAATGAAGTTTGAGAACTGCTGGCCTAAATCAGTGTTTCACACCTGTTGGGTGGGCTGCTAGATAGCACCAGACTAGCTTAGAGGGATAAGATGGTGCACGGGGCGGAGGACAGGATTAGAGTGAGTGATAAAAGTTACACGACCCCATATACAACACATACACATCGCAAAACTCTGCAGAAACAGTAGCAGGTGGCCCCCAAAAACCACCCATCTTCTTTCCATGCTACCATTATGGCACCCCAAGGACCTGATCCAAATACTCCCATCAACTTCAGTGAGCTTCAGACCACGACTCAATTTAGCTGGCAGCTCCCATGTATTGGGCCACACGTTTAATTAGCAGCCCATCAGCCCAAGCTGTTCTCAGCTCCCACAGAACTCAGCTCAATCCTGCAGACACAAATGGCTGTTCCCAACCCTCAGAAATATGTAGCCTTCTGGTAAGTGAGGGAACAAGGAGGGGAAACAGAGCTACTGAGGGGGAGGAGTGTAAGATGTGAAAAGAGTCAGAAGGGTGAAAGAACAGAAAAAAAGAGTAAGAAACAAAAAGGAACAGAAATTAAAATAAAGACAAGGAGTGGGGGAGAGAGAGAACAGGCAAAAAAATGGAGAAAGAAAATAATAGGAGAGAAGGCAATAATATAAAAAAGGTTTAGAATCAATGACCTGGGTAATAGGCTGTATATATTAGAAAAACAAATGCAACAAAGCTCACTTTTCTTATCAGCTTTAACAAAATGGAAATAAATTATATCCCTTTCCACTCATTTTTTTCTTTTTGGTGGGGGGGAAGGATTACAGGAATCAAATTGAATTTTACTTCAAAAATGCTCAAATTATATGGTGGACAACTCATTCTGATCAGGATGTAATGAGTAGGCACAAGGAGACTTTTGTGAATTGGTGGAAGAATGTGTAGGAAGCCTCCTATACAACAAATGTATGGGTTATAAAACACACAGTCTGACTGTGACTCAACCCATTAAAGTTATGAATGATCTTCACAGAATGCCAGCAATGTTCATCTGCATCTTTGTGGCTCAGAAATGACACCTCCCCCTCCCCCAAAATTTTTGAAGGCTCAAAGATGAAAAAAGAAAAGTACGGTAATAGCTGAAGAAACTGCCTGCCGGTAAAGTGTATACCTGTATACATAAATAAGGTCATAGCAGTATATTACTCCTTTGGATTACCGGACATAATCCTATTGACTAACAGTTTGCGCTATTGCTCTCCCACCTGGTCAGTAGTTTTTAAATTACCAATGGTGACTGGCCAGCAATTCTCTGAGACATGGTCAGATGGGCCCTGTGAACTAACATATAGAACAACAGTTCTCAACTAGGGGTCCAAGGCCCCCTGGGGGCAGCAAGCAGGTTTCAGGGGGTCTGCCAAGCAGGGCTGGCATTAGACTCACTGGGGCCCAGGGCAGAAAGCCAAAGCCCCATCACCTGGGCCCCGAGCTGAAGCCAGAGCAGCTTAGCTTCATGGGGTCCCCTGTGGTGTGGGGCCTAGAGTTGCCAGGCATCCGGAATGCCCGGTTGAAAACGGACTCTAAAAGGGGTCGTTAAAAGTCCTGTCAGTGGCACATCGGGGGCCCAGGGCTCCATGCAATTCCTGGAAGTGGCTGCCAGGTCCCTGCAGGTCCTAAGTACCACCCCAAATACTAGCTTGGCAATTCCCGTTGGTCAGGAACTGTGACCAATAGGAGCTGCAAGGGGTGGCACTTGTGGGCGCAAATGCAGCACACACCACGCAGAGCCGCCTGGCCTCCCATCCGCCTAGAGGCTGCAGGGACCTGGCATCTGCTTCCTCAGAGCTGTGGTAAATGCCTCCAGGACCCCACATCCCCCCCACCCCAAACCCCTGGCCCAGCCCAGAGCCCCCTCCTACACCCAACCCCCTCATCCCAGGCCCCACCCGCAGCCAGAACCCTCACATGCCCCTCCGCACCCCAACTCCCTGCCCCAGCCCAGAACCCCATCCTTCACCCCAAACCCCTCATCCCCAGCCCCACCCCAGAATCTGCACCCCCAGCCCAGAGCCCATACCCTGTTCCACACCCCAACCTCTTGCCCCAGCCCAGTGAAAGTGAGTGAGGGTGTGCAAGAGTGAGCAACAGAGGGAGGGTGGGATGGAGTGGGGCCTTGGAAAAGGGGAAGGGCAGGGGCAGGGCAGGGATGTTCCATTTTGTGTGATTAGAAAGTTAGCAACACTAGTTGGGCCCCAGGCAATTGCCCTGCTTGCTACCCCCTAATGCTAGACCTGGCTTTTATATGCAGAAAAACAGTTTTGTGGCACAGGTGGGCCATGGAGTTTTCATAGCACATTATGGGGGGCTCAGAAAAAAAAAGGCTGAGAACTCCTGATACAGAAAATTCATTGAGGTTAATTCTAATACAAAGGGATAGCTGAAATAAAAAAAAACTGGAGAATTTGGAGCATTTGAACTGTTCTACACATGAGGCACGTTCCCTTGCTCTTCTGCTGCTTTTTACTCTTGGCAGAGCAGTAAAGAGGTCACAAATAAAGTAAGTAATAATAATCACCAGATAGTCTCAAGGGAGGAAGGTGCACCCAGCAGCATTTTGATTATACACATGTGGTCAGACCCTCAGCTGCTATGAACTGGCACAGGTCCAGTGATTTCAATGGCGGCGTGCCCATTTACAACAGATGACAATCTCATCCTTCATCTTTAAATGGATCCATGTGACAAATTTGAAAAAGTTGCCATTTACAATATTTACAATATTTATTTTACTTTCAGACATAAGCCATCATGAGAGTCTGAGAACAAGACATATATTATTGAAAACAAGACAGAATAACATCACAGAATATCTAAAAGACAGTAAATGGAATCCACTGTGATCTCAGTCTACTGCGAGTCTCTCCAGCCAGAGCTGCTAGTCAAATCAATACCACCTTGTGGTCAACAGCATCAAAGGATGGCAAGAGACCTAAATGAATCAATGTGGACAGCTTTCCTTTGTCCATCTCAAATTGGAGATCATCAGCTAATTTGACCAGTACAGTATTTATACGCTACATAGGCTAAAAATCTGATAAGAAACTGGAAAATTTAGTGATGCCAGAGTTACCTGGTATTTTGCCTTTACTTAAGGACACATTCATGATTTCAGACAATAATGGACTCAATACCTCCCCATTTGATTTTACTAAATACGAGAAACCTGGTTCCAACTCACAAACAGCCACACTAAGGTCCCATCACCAGCAAAACTAGTTGAAACTCAAGGTCAATGGAGCTATATTTGTCTCCACCAGACACAATCTGACCCCTGGGAAACAGCAAGACGCATCAGAATCTGACTGAACCCAGCCAAGAAAAAAATACAAAGAATTCATCGAACTGTACATCGTCCAGAACAGAAGCACTAGAAGAGAATCACAGAGATGAGAACCCTTCTTTGCCTGCATAACAGCCACAACATGTCGCATTTGACTTGGCTTGGGAGAACAATGACCAACAGTAACACTCTATCCTCCCTCTCATGTTTGCATCTGTTGCAGGTCATCAGTATGCCAAGGTGATCTGTGAAGATGATCTATGGGAAGGCATCATTTAGAACCCAACGTATCAATGATGAACAACAACAATCTTCATATTCTATTAGCTCACAAATACAGAAGACTACAATCCCCTATAAACATCTAGAACCATTCTGGTTCCATTAGTCTCCAGGGATAGACTAATGAAATGGACATTCCATTCATTACATCAATACACCTCTACCCTGATATAACGCTGTCCTCGGGAGCCAAAAAATCTTACCGTGTTATAGGTGAAACTGCGTTATATCGAATTTGCTTTGATCTGCCAGAGCGTGCAGCCCCCCCCAACCCTCCCCGGAGAGCTGCTTTACCCTTGATATCTGAATTCGTGTTATATCAGGTCGCGTTATATCGGGGTAGAGGTGTATAATACACATAAACAAAGTAAGTCAGATACAAAGCTGTATAGTTCACTCCTAATTGTATCTTGTAAAAAACAATCATGGTTTCAAATAAAACAGCCTTGTGCTATGGATCCTGTGGGGCCGGTGCCAAATTATTATGAATTGCTGTGACTGATGTGAATGAATGTGGTAAACATGAGTTGGTATGACTTGGTACGTCTGAACTTGCTAGAGGATTCTGGGAGCAGAATTCTCTTAGCATTAGATGAATGATGTGAAAAATTATTGGAATTGCTGAAACTGCATTTGAATGGTTAATAACGTCTCGAGCTGCCTGTATGTTTCAACATCGAACTTTGAAATATCAGCCACCGGGGATCAGCTCACAAAGTAAAGAAGGCATAAAATCATGGGATCAGTGGGCTTGGTGCGAGCTGATATAAGTCAAAATGACCCTTTCTGGATGACATCACGCTAAGGGCTTAAGCAAATGATTGATGAGAGGGTAAATGTTGATTGAGCTTTGGTCTGGGTCTGTTCTACAGCCCCTCCTTCCAAAATATTAATTAGAATATACCAATAATAAACGCCCATTGAGCATATTTTTGGAACATGAGACTCCTTTGAGAACAAAAGGGTATATATGCTAAGCACAGTAAATTAGCTAAACTAGTGTTTCCCAATTAACCTGTGAGACAGAAGTCATCAGGGGAACCGAGACCCTGCCTCGAGGGACGTTTGTTGGACTTTAGAACCAGAGGTCATCAGGGTAACCAATACCCTGCTTCGGGGGGGCCCTTGACAGACCAAGTACCTGAAAGGGGATAGAAGAGAAGAGAAAAAGTCTCCATCTAGAATTGGTAGATATACCTGCTTTGTTTGCCAATCAGGATACTGTGTAAGGCCAACATAGTTACTGAGGGTTTAATGCTTGGGGAGCTGAGGCTTACTGGGGGAAGATGTTTGCTATGTAACCTTACCTGCTTGTGTGATTCTTTCTCAAATAAATTACCGTAAATTAAGCATACTGTACCCGAGTCTCTCACTGGTACTGGTAATATCCGCCCAGCTGTGGGCCATTAAATATCCATTTCAACAGATCCCAGACAAAGCAGTGAGGAAGTACAAGAGATTATAACCACAAAAAAAGGCTTTTCCAGGGGTCACTTTTTACACTAAGGAAAGTTTCAGCTCTATATTACTGCAAGTTAGTTATAGGAAAATGTAATTCTAATGGAAAATCCCTGTATGGCATAGTATATGTTTAAATGGTAACAATTTTATTCTAAAAAAAATTATTAGAAATTGCTGCTGAGGTGGTTTGGGTAGGGTAGGGAGGAACTTGTCTGCTCCATAAGAACAAAAAAAAAAAAAAAGATTATCTGTCACAAAGCTTTATTCCAATCATTTGCTTTACTGTTAACTTTAATTACACACTATGAACTGTCCTGTAATTATGCAACTTGGGAAACTGCCAATTTTTCCTTTTGAATGTTAAAAGTTCTTTAATTTCTTTCAGAGATTCAGTATTACTTCCATCAGTGAATACCATATATTACATGACTGCACCTTTTAAAAGCAGAGCATCTAAGAATTGCAATGGATTTTGTAAGTGGAGCGTGAAAAACTACTGTGTACTTTATTGAAGTCACTGATATCACCAAAGCCATTCGTTTAAAAAAAAATTTAAAAAAAGAAGGAAAAATGATAATTTCGCAGCAAACTTTAAAAAAAAAAAATCCAGAAGGTAGCAAGGAAACCATATAATTAGAGAGAACTGTGCTTTCTTTATACTAAACAACCTTTTTCTCAAGAGACCTCCAGTCACATTAAATGGTAAACAGACAGTGAAATTCAATGACAATTAACATAAATGTCCAAATGAAAAACCCACAACCAGTTGAAAAACTGACCTGGGGTGGAGGAGAAACAGAGTTGTGTAAACAAACTATTTATTCTAGAGAGATGTGTCTTGCTGAACTGTAGCCAGCGGAAGGAGGACAGGAATCAAAAGGCAAGAGGGGAAGGTTGTTCAACTTTATTTGTTTTTAATTATTTCTATTTCAGAATTTCCACAACACTTTTCTTTCTTCTTTCAAGATACAGAGTTAACCACTCCCTCGATCTCCATCTAATAGCCTTGTCACCTTCTGCCATCTAATCCCCTAAACTTTGAAGGCCCTTTTTTATTCAGTTCACTAGGCCTCCACCCTTTTATCTCCTTCAAGTATCTACACCAAAACCTTCTGCAAGGCCTACAAATCTTAATTGTTCTCTTAGTCCATGTCTACACTACAAAATTAAGTTGATCTAATTTATATCAGCATAGCGCTGACACAGTAATTACATCACTTGCGCGTGTCTACACTTTGCTCCTTGTGTCAGCGATGCACATCCTCACCAGGACCGCTTCTATTGATTGTACTGTCACTGTGGGGAATTGTGGGATAGTTCCTAAAAAGCCAGTAACAGTCGACATAAGCAATGCAGTGTCTACATGGACACAGTGTCGACCAAACTACACTGACTTTGACTCTACGCCGCTCATGGAGGTGGAGTTATTAAGTAGACGTAGGGGGACAATTACGTTAGCGGGAGTGAAATTTAATTGTAGACACTTACATAGTTAGGTCAACATAAGCTGCGTTAAGGGTATGAAGAAAGGCTGAAGGAAAGTAACTGGAAAAAGAAATTCAGACTCACCCTCAAGATGTGTGCATCAACATCTTCAGCAGCCACATGTTCTTATCAGTACAGCCCTGCCTTCCTTACCCATGGTCTTTGGCCATAGCTCTCATGCAGTTTCTCGCAACTAAGGGTATGTCTACACTGCAGACAGACACCCACAGCTGGCTCCTGCCACCTGAGTCAGGCTGATGGGATTCAGGCTGCAGGGCTGTTTAATTGTGGTGTAGATGTTCCGGCTCGGGTTGCAGCCCAAGCTCTGGGACCCTCCCACCTCACAGGGTCCTAGAGCCTGGGCTCCAGCACAAGCCTAGACATCTACACTGCAATTAAACAGTCCTGCAGCCCAAGCTTGCTGCAGGTTTTTAATTGCATTGTAGAAATACTCTAAGACTAGCGCCACAGGGTAGGGACTTTGTCTTATTTGTCGGCACTGTGGCACACCTGTTTATAGTGCAATACACTTGTTAATTGTGGAATTCTCCTGCTTTAGCTGAAGGCAGAGAGAAGGCGAGGTGGCATTTTTGGGCAGGAAAAAGCTTGAACATTCTGAGCACAGAAGCTAGAGATTTTCAGTAGAGATGAGAAAGAACCATACAGCAATTATGCAAATCTCTGTACTCTGACAGGCTACCCTCCATTACTAATCAGAATACAGAGGTCTGTATAATGTGTGGTTAACTATGGACTGAACAAATGTACAGTGATTATGCAAATCTCTCTATTCTAACGGTCTGTTGGTTGTAGCATTCTCCTCTGATGCTCTCCCCACACACTCACGCCACTTATTACATACTATTTAATTTTAAACAGAATTGCTTCTCATGGGAAGGAAGGAATCAGGAAGATAGGAATGGGGGCCAGATTATTAATGTTGGGAACAACAAAGATTTAGAGGGAGAAATACTGGAAACCAGAGGACAGGAGGCAAGTGGAAGTAACAACAGGGTAAAGGTGGGCAGGTGGCGTGAGGAATGCAAAAGGAGAAAGAAGCAGAGGCAGGTGAGAGCCATGTAGGCAGATCCAATAGGGAGCTGGACAGGAGGAGCATGGCCTGCTGGGATATATTATAGTGTCTGTCAGTCACGGTGGCAAGGAGATGAGAGACATGAAAGTGAGCTGTTTGCCTGTGATCAGAGTTGCAGCACTCCGGGAGCACTACAAACTTTTGATCTCAGATTTGTTCAGGTATGCTGCTTAAAATGGTGCACTGGAACAACGCAATTTGGTGGGATGAGTACTCTGCTGGAAGGATGATCTTGTGATTAAGGCACTGGAATGGAACTCAGAAGTCCCAGGTTCAATTCCTGGATCTGCTACAGACTCTCTGAGTGAGTTTGGGAAAAATCATTTAATCGGTCTGTGCCTCAGTTCCCCATCTATAAAATGAGGATAATAAGTACTAGCTTTCTGCGGTGTTGTGTGAATAAATTCATTTATATGTGTAGGCACTCAGATACCCTAATAATGGGGACCATATAAGAAGATAGATGGAAGGACAGACATCGCTCGGTGAATGGCAATGACTAAACTTGGGACAATTTTAGCAAAACTTCTACATAGTGGAAACAAGCTGAACCAGCATGAAGCGGTTAAGTGATATTTACATAGAGGTTAATTATGTGTGAAATGCTAAATCCTATTCTTAATATAGTACTTGCAAAATAAAGATGAATATAAGAAAAATAAATGAAATGTAGTGACTATATATATTCAGTAGAAAATTTCCCTCCAATTTTAAAGTTTATTTAGGTTGCTTAAAAATTATGACCTCCTCTCTTAATTGGGATCATAGGCTGTCCATTGGAGTGCCCCAGTAAAGAGTATTCTACTCTAGGGCTGAGATTTTCAAAGGCGTCTATGAATTTCAGTGGAAGTCGGTTGCCTAATTCTCTTTTAAAAATAAAATAGATTTCAACATATAGTCTCTTAGTTGTGTTTCTTTTAAAACCTACTTTCTAATAAGTAATAATGTTTCAATTTCTTTTTTTCTACAGAGTTTAATATTCATTGCACTCCATGTTACTGCTGTGTTCTTTAATGGCCACATTAGATCTGGGCTGAGAGAGAGAGAGAGGTCTTTAAAGGGCAGATCTTATTGTCTCTTATTATGGTGACATTCTGCTTATGGGTCATCACTGGACTAGATGTCAGCATGCCCTTTGCAAACCTCTCAAGGCTTTGGCATTATTCTGTTTTATGCAAAGCTGTAGGTTAATGAATATCATTTAAAATTCACTTTTAAATGGAGCTTTCCACATACCATATTCCACTTGGAATTTTTTTTTAAACTAACAATGATATATATGCCTATTGTTTTTCTTCTTGTATTTAGTCTTCTTTAAATAGGTCTCTTCTTCTCTGCAATTGTGCCATTTAGCTGTGCCAACTATCTCAGGAATATTTAATGACTTTCTGGACTTCCACTTTATTGATTTTCTCATCCTCCACTCACTTGTAGTAGGTAGGCTTATAGAGGGCAATATATTCAGTTTCAGGAATATAAAGATCAGGATGTTCACATGCTGAGATTATTGTCTTTTAAACGTCTCTATATATAAGGAAACAAGATATAACTCATTGCTATCAAACTGTCTTTAGAATAACTAAGGTAGGAGGAGGAGTGGGCAGGAACTGGGGGGCAGGAGTGGGGTGTGCAGAGTGAATCATGCTCCGGCTCTCCCTGCGTCCAAATGAAATACATAATTTCTAATAGCTTCCTAGCAGAAGTACCTTAATCCCTAGGACAGTGTTGATAAGGTCAGTTGACAAGGCGTATTAGACACACTAGAGGAATCTTTACCTGGGGAGATAAGGTCAGTTTTTGGCAGGGTTAATGGAATGGCGCCGGACAGAGAATTCTGCTTCTTGAGAAAAAAAAGAAAGAAAATCTGCATATTTTTTACAGAATCTTTCAGATTGTACTCCATACATAACACAGGGCATAAACTTATTTTCCCCCTTCCTTTGCAGGTCATGCTACAAAACATAAAGGCCATTAATACTACTTGAATCAGACATACAACACTGGAGCATTCACACGAAGCTTTCACAGAAAGCTGTGGTATTCTGTGCCCTGTGGTTTTCTGTTCAGTTGTTAATTACTCTTTGGGATGTCAGGATCCCATCTGT
Source organism: Trachemys scripta elegans (assembly GCF_013100865.1). Taxonomy (NCBI): domain Eukaryota; kingdom Metazoa; phylum Chordata; order Testudines; family Emydidae; genus Trachemys; species Trachemys scripta. Next base: position 87,942,769 of record NC_048299.1, read on the forward strand.
TTTCCTGGAATTATGATTTAAAAATATGAAATAATCTGTGTGAGCTGTGAAACTAAAATGTGTGAAGTGGGAAAGAACCCTTACCCGGATATATGCATCCTGGTGGTGTTTGGCAAAGTACAGCATGTTGTCAAGGGCTAGCATTCCTGGAGGGGTTTGTGTAAAATCCATTGCTGGGTTTACATGATTCTGTGAAAAAGATAAAAGGTTTACATTATAAATATCTGCACAAAAGCCATCAACCTCATTATTATTATTCATTTGTATTACCATACTGCCTAGAACCCCCAGACACGGACTAGCACCCCACTGTACTGAGCACTGCATAAATACAGACCAAGGAGATGGTCCATGCCCTGAAGAACTCACAGTCTAAAGACAGTTATTATCCCTAGCATGTAAATCACTTAGTTCTATAATTATACAAGGTTGACTTTTCAAATGCAGAAATGACTTAGGAGCACAAATCCCACAGAAAGTCAATGGAACTTGTGCTCCTAAGTCATCGAGGTGCTTCTGAAAACCTGGCCCATAGCATTATTTCTTACATTTGATAAACATATGTGAATAAATACATATGTGTATATACTGACATATACCGGTATGTCTAACAATACAATACCCATGGCAGGGGCTCTCAACTTTTTTCTTTCTGAGGCCCACCCAACATGCTATAAAAACTCCACAGCCCACCTGTGTCACAATAATGGGTTTTCTGCATATAAAAGCCAGGGCCGGCGTTAGGGGGTAGCAAGCAGGCCAATTACCTGGGGGGCCTCATGCCACAGGAGCCCCCGCAAAGTTACATTGCTCAGGCTTTGGTTTCAGTCTCAGGAGGAGGGGCTCAGGCTTCAACCCCATGTGGCAGGGCTTCGGCTTTCTGCCCAGGGCCCCAGTGAGTCTAATGCTGGCCCTGCGTGGTGGCCCCCAAAACCTGCTCATGGCCTCCCAGGAGGCCTCGGACCCCTGGTTGAGAACCACTGACCTATGGGACTATATCAAAGATGTAATGAAGATGAGTGAAAGTTACTTAGTTCAGTAGGTAATGCTTAAGATAGATTAACTGTGTTGGCTCTCATAACCTTCTCACATAAAGGGTCACGAGGAGAGCTATGCAAGTTTTAGCTGCTTCACTTTGCAGGGGGTCTTGTAAGCATATTCTCAGGTTTCTGAATTTCTGCACATCTGAATTTCAAATTTGTGCTTGGGGTTTGAATGAATCCAAAAACTCTCAGCAAAACACGGTTGAAACCAGATCAAACTTGGCAACTTCCAGACGAAACTGCAAAAACCTTTAATTCCACATGCTTTGGAGGCAAAACCACAAATCTGTGCAGGTTTGCTAGTGAATCTTTTGATTAAGGAGATATGAAATGTATGTTTTAAATAAGTTCCATGGAATTCAAGGCTTATGTAAATGTGAACATTTGCAGTGTTCTAGACAACAGTACTTCACAGCTCTTAAAAGTAACTTTTTGAAGCTTCTCACAAAGGATAGAATCATAGAATGTCAGGGACCTCAGGAGGTCATCTAGTCCAACCCCCTGCTCAAAGCAGGACCAATCCCCAGACAGATTTTTGCCCCAGATCCCTAAGTGGCCCCCTCAAGGATTGAACTCACAACCCTGGGCTTAGCAGGCCAATGCTCAAACCACTGAGCTATCCCTCCCCCAAGAGCATAAAACTATCTGAAATTCTTATTTTTCATTACACACAGTGTCTTCAGGACCTCCTTTTCAGTGTCTTTGGGCTTGTCTGTACTTAAAATGATAATCTGTGCTGCTGTAGCACTTAAGTGAAGACATTACCTTCGCTGGTGGGGTTCTCCTGTTGGTGTAGGTTCTCCAAATCCCTGAGTCTACACCAGGGGTTAAGTTGGTTTAACTGCATCACTCAGGGTTGTAGATTTTTCACATCCTGCGTAACGTAGTTATGCCAACCTAATTTCCTGGTGAAGACCAGGCCTTCATTTCCAACATTCTGACATACAGAAATGTCCCCAGTCACTCAGAAACAGCATTTCCATTGTACACGACTCAGCTGAAAGAGGTTTTAAAAGTGCATTTATGATCACAAATGACCCAGAATTCCTATTCCACTAATCGACTCCCTGTATTTACTCAGGGTATGTCTACACTACCCGCCGGGTCGGCGGGTAGCGATCTATCTATTGGGGATCGATTTATTGTGTGTAGTGCAGACGCGATAAATCGATCCCCGATCGCTTTCCCATCGACTGCTGAACTCCAGCAGTGCGAGAGGCGGAAGCAAAGTCAACAGGGTGCCGCGGCCGTCGATCCAGCGCCGCGAGGACGCAAAGTAAATAATTCTAAGTCGATCTAAGATACGTCAACTTCAGCTACGCTATTCTCGTAGCTGAAGTTGTGTATCTTAGATCGATCCCCCTTCCCCCCCCTACCCGGGGAGACCAGGCCTCAGTCTCATCCACTTACTTCACTGATTTTACTTCTGTTGGCTCAGAACAGCCAATGAAGTTTTTAGAGATTGAGATGGCATTCTACTCCTTTTCTCACATCAACAGAATTGTTAACTAATTTCCACCTGGAGAACGTCTTACATGTAGATGTATGTGAGTAGAAACACTAGCAAGAGGAAACTACACAAAAATAGTTATCCTGTTGCTTTAAGAGACAGACTGAACTTGAGTCAGGCTCACACCTCTAGCCAGGGACAATTGACACACAAACCTAGATTCAAACATTTAGTTATTTTATGTTGAGTAAGAGGCAGGTTAATCAAAGGGGCACTTGAAATGCTAGATTTTAAAGAGGGATCTGGGAAATTCCTCTGGAACTAGATGAGAAGCAGGAAGGAGGAAAGGTTACAAGATATAAGGGACAATAGCCTTTGTATGGAGAATTCAGACTATTACAAGAGCTGTCTGAAATTTTTCAAAATTCAAATTTTTTCAACAAATTTTTCTTTGAATTTTAGAATATTGATTACAAATTGGGGCAAAATTCTCAGGACAATTAAGTCCTGCTTTTCACCAGCTCTAACTATTACACTTTCCCCCAAGTGATACATCTGAGCAAATATTATATTGTTGAAATGCTGGTATAAATAATCTCAACTAGCGTTCCTGCTACAGTAGAGAATTCTTTCTCACCATTAACATCAAAAATAGTCACATACTATGAAGGACCGTGGAAGTTGACAACAGGGGAGAGAAAACCAGGCGACATGACTTAGGGTGGTTGAAAAGGCCAGATGGGGAAAAGACGGGGATGTGTAACACTCATTGCCCAAAAAGGACAGGAATACTTGTGGCACCTTAGAGACTAACAAATTTATTAGAGCATAAGCTTTCGTGGGCTACAGCCCACTTCTTCAGATGCTGCATCCAAAGAAGTGGGCTGTAGCCCATGAAAGCTTGTGCTCAAATAAATTTGTTAGTCTCTAAGGTGCCACAACTACTCCTGTTCTTTTTGCGGATACAGACTAACACGGCTGCCACTCTGAAACCACTCATTGCCCAGATAGTGATATCAGCTAAATCTAAAGGGAACATACCTAGATGAGCTCTTCAGAATTCCTGAATAGGAGTATGTCTAGATTGCAATAAAACACCGCAGCTGGCCCGTATCAGCTGATTCGGGTTCAGACTGTGGGGCTATAAAACTACAATGTAGATGTCTGGGCTCAGGCTGGAGGCTGGGCTCTGGGACCCCGGGATGGGGGAAGGTCCCTGAGCTCAGACATAATGTAGTCATAGTCCACAGAACACATCTTGGGTATGTCTACATTGTAACAAAACACCCACAGCTGACCTGCGTCGGCTGTCTTGGGCTCAAGCTGTGGGACTATAAAATTGCAGTATAGATGTCCAGCCTGAGCCCAGATATCTGCTTTGCAGTTTTATAGTCCCACAGCCTGAGCTCAAGTCAGCAGATACAGGCCAACCGGGGTGGGGGGGAGGTTTATTGCAGTGTAGACATACCCAAGATATGTTCTGTAGATTGATTCCAATGTTTAAATCTGATCTTTCTGTGTTTTTAATACATTTTGTTTTGATTCAGACCTCTTGAATCTCAAGGCTCCTTTACACACTTTTTTTTAACCAATTAGTTAAAGTGGCACAACTCCTCAACAATGGGCACAGTAATACCAGTATAAAGGAGGTTATAGCACTATAGCTTATTTTGGTACATTTACGGAATTAAGCTATACTGACATAAGCTCCTTTATACAGGTATAACTGGAGACGGGTTGTGCCACTTCAACTATATCAGTGTGTAAATCAACAGGGTTAAAACTGGTACAAGAACTGCATATAGACCTGCCCTGCTGTTTGGCAAGTTCATGCAGACTGCAATGGGAAGGCAAATCAGACTTCCACCTGTGAGAAGAGCTAATGAAAGCAGCGCGTCTGGAGCCTACCCTGCCTGGGACATGCATTAGGGAGTCCTCTCCTGGAAGGTATGTCCCTTGCAAGGCTGGGTTGGGCAGACACACAGGAAACATCTATGTGCCCTGCACAATAACTAAGTTTAAGGGACAAAATAGAATAGTGAACATCTCAGCTGCACCTTCTCTACACTTACAACACTCGATAAGTGGAGCAGAATGATGTGCAAGCCATAGGGAACACAATTTGACCTTCAGATCCCTGGCTGAGTTTGCAAAACTGATAGTTGGGGGAGGGGGACATCTTTGCACTGATAAAGTAAGCACATTTAACAGGAAGGGAAACTGCGCAATGCCATTTTGACAATCATTTTTCAGAGTATAACTGCATTTTAGGTTAAGTGCTACACACAATTCTCTTCTCTTTGTCTTCAGCTCTAGGGTAGACAAAATGAATGTGGATAAAATACCCTTTCTTGGCAAGCATACAGTATCAACACTAGACCCAGTCCATTTTCTTTAGAGGTTAGCATTTCTTTTGTTGGTATCTACAGTGTTAAAACCAACTAATAAGAAGTCAAATAAACATAAGTTAAATACAAATAGCTTATATAGATCAAATTTCTAGCTTGGTTCTGTGATCTTAAGTGACATGGAGACCACAGCAAAGAAATTATAAGCAAGAGAAATCTCACCATGGCTCATTTCTCCAGACAGTGTCTCCTGGCACTGCTTGTTCAGTCAGAAAGCCAGACCTCCATCACTCATCATGTCTCTTTTGTTTGAGTCAAGCCCATATGCCTAACTAAACCGTGGATCCTAATTTTTAAGTTCTCTCCTCCTATAACACTCGGACCCTCAGCAGCTGTAAATCACAGATCAGTGGAGCAATACCAACTGACAACAGTTGATGGAATGTACGGCTTGTATGAAACAATACATTTTATTTTCAATTCTTCAGCAAATCAGGAAACAAAATAACTGACATTTTATTAAAACATAATGATCTCCTTCTCTGAACATGTTTTGAATGTTTATGGTTGAAAATATAAATCCCTCAAAAAGAGGGTTTAAGATAAAGTTACCAAACTAAACTATCTAAAATATTGTCATGAATAATTTAAAAAGTATGCAAGCCCTCAATCTATGACATAATTTATTAAAAACATGAGTCACGATGCCCAAGGGCAAACGAACTGCATCTGTTTAGTATAAAGTCTGGTGAATTTCACCCATTGTAGAGAATCAAGAATGGGAAATGCATAGGGAACTGATTTGCTTTGTTGTCTAAAGAAGTTTAGTTCATTTGTAACTTTTTCATAACAGACTGAAGAACAGTTACATATCTTTCAGTATCTGAGCAGCATGTGCTAACTATAGCTACTGTACTATATATGCTAAAAAATCAGAATCATTGAGAATTTGCTACACAGCCACAGATTTGGGCACAATGCTGTCTAGATATGCCATCTTTTGGAGGGGATGTAAATCCCAAATAGAAATGTGTGGCTGGAAAAGACCTCGAGGGGTCATCTAGTCTAGCCGCCAGCACTGAGGCAGGACCAAGTATTCCTAGACCATCGCTGACAGGTGTTTGTCTAACCAGTTCTTATAAAACTTTTGTGACAGGAATTCTATAACCTCGCTTGGAAGCCTATTCCAGAACTTAACTGCCCTTATTAGAAAGTTTTTGCTAATATCTAAACTAAATCTCCATTTCTGCATATTAAGCAGATTACTTCTATTCCTACCTTCAGTGGACATGGAGAACAACTGATCCCCATTCTTTTTATAACAGCCCTTAACATATCTGAAGACATATCAGGTACCCCCTCCATCTTCTTTTCTTAAGATTAAAGATGCCCAGTTTTTTTTAACCTTTCCTCACAGGTCTAGTTTTTCTAAACATTTTATCATTTTTGTTGCATTCCTCTGGACTGTCTCACAATTTGTCCACATCTTTCCTAAAGTGTGGCCCCCAGAATTGGAAACAGTACTCCAGCTGGGGCCTCACCAATGCTAAGTAAAGCAGGACAATTACCTCCCTTATCTTACATACAACACTCCTGTTAATATACCACAGAATATTAGTCTTTTTTGCAACTGCATCACTTTGTTGACTAATATTCAATTGGTTATCCACTATGACCCCTCGATCCTTTCCAGCAGTACTACCACCTATTCCAGCAGTACTACCACCTAGCCAGTTATTCTCCATTTTGTACTTGTGCATTTGATTTTTCCTTTCTAAGTTAATCTTTACTGAAATTCATCTTGTTGATTTCAGACCAATTCTCCAGCTTTTCAAGGTTGTTTTGAATCAGCCATGGTGTGGACACATGGCTCTTTTACCTGTATAGAAGTCACGGGCAAAGGTCAACAGTTGAAATTTCTGTGGCCTCTCATACCATAAAATAGCAATGGCTTTCCTTTCACTAAAACCATTTGAAAACATACCATAGCAAACAATCCTGCACTGGGTGGGGGCAAGATAGCCTGATAAACAAACATGAAGAAATTTCCACCTTAATTCCTATTATTCTAAAAAGACAGAGGAGATGATGGGAGAGATGAAGCCTGCGCGTGTATATGAAATGCCACATTCTACTTTTTCCTGTGGTGGTCACCAAACTATTAGGATTCAAGGAGGGAGGAATACTGGCCTTGGATTCAGGAGATGTGGGGTCTATTTCCTCCGCTATATCAGGCTCCCTGAATGACCTCAGACAAGTCACCTGGGGGAAGATCTTCTCCTGGCTTCTTGTGGCCATAAAAAACCCCACAGCATGTTTCACAAGATTAGAGTTATTCTGGATAAACTCCAATTGGAGTAATTACATTCAACCTACCTAAGGTAATTATAGTTGGATAAAACATTATTTGTTTTCCATCCTAAACTGTTGTATTGTGCTACTGATTGCTTTTTAAAAGCAGCCACCTTCCACCCAAGAGGTGGATATATTTCAGTGTCAGGAGTATTCTCATACATGGCATAATAGTGTTTTTGGCACAGTGTAATAACGGTGTACAGTCTATTGGCAATTGTTGACTTTTGAATGGCGACCACTATTTCCTTATTTTACTCCTAACTACGTTCTTACATTTCTTCATGCTGTAGTGTATAAGCAATGTTAAATTTGAATGTGGGGGTGGGGTGTGTGTGGAGCCTTGCAAACTGGCTGTGAGAGGTGTTGGACCCCGTTACCACTATTCTCCATTTGAAGACCAGATTTAAGTTTTCCCCAGCTCAAAGGGAACACAGGGAGAGATGGAGGACCTTGAGTCTCCCCCTCAAAGACCAGCAATAGGGTTGTGTCCAGGAAAGAAGCTGGAGCCTCTTGGGAAAGTCATTATATAGTCAGAGTCTCACAAAATGTGGAAAGCTTTTATGTAAGCGTCCAATCTGGTGAGTGCTTACCTGAACAAAACCACTAACCCTTTAAAGTTGAATGTTATCAGTTATGACTGGAGGTGGCTCAAAGTTTTCCACAGAGAAAAGAACAGTATTTTCTGAAAAATGTTGGTGAAAATTACCCATTTTTTGGCTAGCACTTGCTGTGATTTTTGTGAGACAGAACTGGTCATCTGCCCCAACCCTGAATAGCTTCTACTATATGTTCCCTCTTTCTTTTATATCCAAACCAATTCTCCAGGGATAGAAAGGAAAACAGGATAATCAATTCACATAAAGAATCAGACATTCACATAAAGAATCGGACACATCAGAAAAGGGCAGACAAATAAACAGTGACAAGTTTTTAAAGTGCTTGTACACAAATGCTAGAAGTCTAAATAATAAGATGGGTGAACTAGAGTGCCTCGTGATAAAGGAGGATATTGATATAATAGGCATCACAGAAACCTGGTGGACTGAGAGCAATCAATGGGACACAATCATTCCGGGGTACAAAATATATCGGAAGGATAGAACAGGTCGTGCAGGGGGGGAGTGGCACTATATGTGAAAGAAAATGTAGAATCAAATGAAGTAAAAATCTTAAGTGAATCCACATGTTCCATAGAATCTCTATGGATAGAAATTTCATGCTCTAATAAGAATATAACATTAGGGATCTAGACCACCTGACCAGGACAGTGATAGTGATGACGAAATGCTAAGGGAAATTAGAGAGGCTATCAAAATTAAGAACCCAATAATAGTGGGGGATTTCAATTATCCCCATATTGACTGGGAACATTTCACTTCAGGACGAAATGCAGAGATAAAATTTCTCGATACTTTAAATGACTGCTTCATGGAGTGGCTGGTACAGGAACCCACAAAGGGAGAGGCAATTCTAGATTTAGTCCTGAGAGGAGCACAGGAGCTGGTCCAAGAGGTAACTATAAGAGGACCGCTTGGAAATAGTGATCATAATACAAAAGCATTCAACATCCCTGTGGTGGGAAGAACATCTCAACAGCCCAACACTGTGGCATTTAATTTCAAAAGGGGGAACTATGCAAAAATGAGGGGGTTAGTTAAACAGAAGTTAAAAAGTACAGTGACTAAAGTGAAATCCCTGCAAGCTGCATGGGTGCTTTTTAAAGACACCATAATAGAGGTCCAACTTCAATGTATACCCCAAATTAAGAAACACAATAAAAGAACTAAAAAAGAGCCACCATGTCTTAACAACCATGTAAAAGAAGCAGTGAGAGATAAAAAGACTTCCTTTAAAAAGTGGAAGTCAAATCCTAGTGAGGCAAATAGAAAGGAGCATAAACGCTGCCAGATTAAGTGCAAGAATGTAATAAGAAAAGCCAAAGAGGAGTTTGAAGAACGGCTAGCCAAAAACTCCAAAGATAATAACAAAATGTTTTTTAAGTATATCAGAAGCAGGAAGCCTGCTAAACAACCAGTGGGGCCCCTGGATGATTGAGATACAAAAGGAGCGCTTAAAGATGATAAAGTCATTGCAGAGAAACTAAATGGATTCTTTGCTTCAGTTTTCACGGCTGAGGATGTTAGGGAGATTCCCAAACCTGAGCCAGCTTTTGTAGGTGACAAATCTGAGGAACTGTCACAGATTGAAGTGTCACTAGAGGAGGTTTTGGAATTAATTGATAAACTTAACATTAACAAGTCACTGGGACCAGTTGGCATTCACCGCAACTTCACATTCGACTCAAATGTGAAGTTGCGGAACTATTAACTAAGATTTGTAACCTGTCCTTTAAATTGGCTTCTGTACCCAATGACTGGAAATTAGCTAATGTAACACCAATATTTAAAAAGGGCTCTAGAGGTGATCCTGGCAATTACAGACCGGTAAGTCTAGCGTCGGTACTGGGCAAATTAGTCGAAACAATAGTTAAGAATAAAATTGTCAGACACATAGAAAAACATAAACTGTTGAGCAATAGTCAACATGGTTTCTGTAAAGGGAAATCGTGTCTTACTAATCTATTAGAGTTCTTTGAAGGGGTCAACAAACATGTGGACAAGGGGGATCTAGTGGACATAGTGTACTTAGATTTCCAGAAAGCCTTTGACAAGGTCCCTCACCAAAGGCTCTTATGTAAATTGAGTTGTCAAGGGATAAAAGGGAAGGTTCTTTCATGGATTGAGAACTGATTAAAAGACCGGGAACAAAGGGTAGGAATTAATGGTAAATTCTCAGAATGGAGAGGGGTAACTAGTGGTGTTCCCCAAGGGTCAGTCCTCGGACCAATCCTATTCAACTTATTTATAAATGATCTGGAGAAAGGGGTAAACAGTGAGGTGGCAAAGTTTGCAGTTGATACTAAACTGCTCAAGATAGTTAAGACCAAAGCAGACTCTGATGAACTTCAAAAAGATCTCACAAAACTAAGTGATCGGGCAACAAAATGGCAAATGAAATTTAATGTGGATAAATGTAAAGTAATGTACATTGGAAAAATAACCCCAACTATACATACAATGTGATGGGGGCTAATTTAGCTACAACAAGTCAGGAAAAAGATCTTGGAGTCATCATGGATAGTTCTCTGAAGATGTCCGCGCAGTGTGCAGAGGCGGCCAAAAAAGCAAACAGGATGTTAGGGATCATTAAAAAGGGGATAGAGAATAAGACTGAGAATATATTATTGCCCTTATATAAATTGATGGTACGCCCACATCTCGAATACTGTGTACAGATGTGGTCTCCTCCTCTAAAAAAAGATATACTGGCACTAGAAAAGGTTCAGAAAAGGGCAACTAAAATGATTAGGGGTTTGGAACAGGTCCCATATGAGGAGAGATTAAAGAGGCTAGGACTCTTCAGCTTGGAAAAGAGGAGACTAAGGGGGGATATGATAGAGATATATAAAATCATGAGTGATGTGGAGAAAGTGGATAAGGAAAAGTTATTTACTTATTCCCATAATACAAGAACTAGGGGTCACCAAATGAAATTAATAGGCAGCAGGTTTAAAACAAATACAAGGAAGTTCTTCTTCACGCAGCGCACAGTCAACTTGTGGAACTTCTTACCTGAGGAGGTTGTGAAGGCTAGGACTATAACAGCATTTAAAAGAGAACTGGATAAATTCATGGTGGTTAAGTCCATTAATGGCTATTAGCCGGGATGGGTAAGGAATGGTGTCCCTAGCCTCTGTTTGTCAGAGGATGGAGATGGATGGCAGGAGAGAGATCACTTGATCATTGCCTGTTGGTCCACTCCCTCTGGGGCACCTGGCATTGGCTACTGGGCTAGATGGACCTTTGGTCTGACCCGGTACAGCCGTTCTTATGTTCTTAGGTTCTAATTAGCTCTGAATTGCTGGTGCACCAAAGTTAAAATCTTTCTTAGGTAAAATGTGAAAATTAGATTGGCATATACATGGCTGCTAGTTGATCTTTGCTCAGGAAGAATTCTGAACAGAGATGGCATGAATGTTGCAAATTAGGTATATGGTACATTGACATAATTGAGTAGGGAACATTTCACAGTGACTGACTCATTCTAAAAATATCAGTGAATACCATGCCCCATACCTGAGCCTTTTCCTAATTACTTCCCACTTCTTCTAAACAAAGCATTTCCAGATCTTCACTTTAACAGCGTAATTATTTTAACCAACAAATATGCGTACACATAAAGTACTGCACAGAAAATACATTTGTGAGAAGGTAGTCGATTAAAGTTCTTAAGGAGGAGCAACCGAGACTTTTAATTTAACTGTACCATATTTAAAGAGGTTAGGCACAAGTTTCACAATACAATTTAATAAGATGGGACAGCGGTATCAGGATTTTTAACTGCCGACATTCTAGAAAAATGAAACTGAGAAATATCAAAGAGAACATTCTCTTTATTTTCTCTCAAAATGTGTATTTTGATATTACCAAGCTTTCTCTGATTTTTGCATTCTCCCACAGTGACATTGTAGAGAAATGGAACATTTACCTGGAGGACTGTTGAATAAAAAAAAACAGCATATCTCGAGTCAGATGTCTCTAAACTCAAAATTCAAGAGGCTCGTTTACCAATTAAAATTGTATATTTTTATAATCGTTAAAATACTTTTAGCATGAGTCATTAAATGATACACACACAATCTAATGAACTCCCCTATGTTTCTGTTAGCTAAAATTTTAACATAGACTTGCAAAATTGTTTGCCCACTTGCACAGGGTTTTCAGGGCGGATGGAGGGCTGGAGGTAGTTTGCTACCAAGTAAAACATGGTTTGTTTTTTCAGTATCACCATGCAGGTAAAGGGTATACCTGGGCTGTTAAATTTTTATGACGGATTTATAAGGCTTATTAATAACATGCATATGCTACTGTCTAAAAATAAAACTTACTTGAATAGATCTAATGCATGTAACTGTCTTTCTTGACAGATTTTGGACTCATCAACTCAACAGACCTGTCAATCTGCAAAGAAATTATGACCTCCCCCAGCATCTCCTTCCTCTCAAAACAAAACAACCCCCCTCCACACCCAAAACAAAAGTATTTTTTTCAAATCTGACCCCCCATAAACCTCCAAAATCATTGGGCCAGATTCTCAGCTGATACAAATCAGCATAGCTCCACTGAAGTCAATGGAGGATCTGTCTCTTTATGTAATTTTTTTAAGAAAAGAGACAAGTTTATGATCAGCATTTCAAAACTGTGAAAGTTATGCTTGCGTGACCTAAATAGACCACTAGAGCCATCAGATTAAGCATAGTCGTGCAATTCAAAGTGCAGTATTGCATGGGTTTCTGAGTTTAGCTAATTACATTTTATCAGCATGTTTTAAAGCTCCCATGTGGCTCCAGTTCAGCTGTACATACAATTTATACAATAGTTTTACTGTTCCACTGAGTGAGCTCTCTGGATGTGACACTCTGTAGCTAAAAGTAGCACCCTGGAACCACCATATTCACCACTGTGATAGGATTCTGATGTATTATGATTACAAAATATGCCTTGTGAGGTATTATTTTCAAGTACTGATTTGCTGAATAATAATATCCTGTTAGATTATATATACTATCATTGTATTATGAGGTATTTATATATGTTACAGAAATATGTTGTGGTGATGGGAACACCCACAACCATCCTTTCAATTACAACAAAGGAGTTGTTATAGGCTCATCAACACCCAGTGCACTATCCCAGAGACTTCTTGGAGAAGGCACACATGCAATGGAGACTACTTGACCAATTGGGATGGACTGACACCCCCATGTCACAGCAAGGATCTTTCTAACCACTGGAAAAAGGTATAAAAAAAGAAACAGTAACATCATCATTTGGCCTCTTCCCCCCAACCCCACCTCAACACCCGGAAGAAGGTCTGGAAGAAAAAGACTCTGAACTGAGGGAATTTGGTCCCAGGCTGGAAAAGGGTCCAGTCTGTGTACTGAAGAACTGTAAGCTGTGTGTATCATCTGCTGGGGTAAGAAAAGCTGTTTGATTCAGCTCTTGCTTAGTCTAAAAGTTTACGATTATGAATGCGTGTTTATTTTTTTTATTTTCCTAAGATAACTCTTTCTGACCTGAATGCCTACCACTTATAATCACCTTAAATCTATCTTTTTGTAGTTAATAAACTTATTTTATTCTTACCAGTGAGTTTGTCTAAAGCGCTTGGGAAGTCTGCTCAGGTTACAAAGGCTGGTGCACATCCACTTTCCTTTGACAAAGTGGCAAACTACGTAACAAACTTACACTGGCCAGTGCAACATGGTACAGTTCTGGGGTGCAAGACTCGGAGCTAGGGGGTATTGGCTGGAGCCTCCTTATCGATGGTTCATGAGTGGCTGGGAGATCATTCATGCAACTCAGTTGAGTGTGCCCCCTGCTGTCTGCATGCAGTGCCTGTCAGAGGCTCGTAGCTTGACATCAGCATCACAGTGGATAGGCAGCACAGGTTGGTGTGTAAGGAGGGCTAAGCAGACCCACAACACAGATTGCACCCCAGGGACCTCATTACACTGGGTCTTAATTTCTGAGAGTACTGGCTCTTTTAAAAAACAGAACTTTTTAAAAGAAAAGGAACAGAAAATGGACTTTGTGCCATTGCGCTGCCATGTCTTCTCATTTATGATATAACTCCTAATCACCTCGCTGGGTTTCTTTTAGAAAGCAGTTGGCTGACTTTTAAAATCTGACAGGCACTAAGCACTCCATCTGAACTGGTGGCTTTTTGATATTTAAAACAGAACAGGTTTCAATACAAGTGAGATTAACATTTAAGAAGTGGATACAGCTCATGTAGTCTTATGATGTTTAAAATGAATCAAGGGTTCATCTCCATTACAATTACTTTTCCTCTCTTTGGCTTCAAGAAGCATCACTAAACATCTCAGACTCCACCGAACTCAGCAGAGTAGCTAAGACCTGGCCTACACGCAGTTTTTGTGCAGGTATAACTACTTTGGTTAGGCATGTGTTGACACTAATACAACCCCCTCACGTGGATGCATTTATTCCACTATAAAGGCACCTTATACCAGAATAGTTTATTCCCCTTCCCATATGGGAATAGCTATATGATATAAGCCCCTTTAGACCAATATAGCTGTGTCCACACTAGGAGGTTGCACTGCTTCAACTATACTGTTATAAAGTAGTACAGCTTTTGTGTGTAGACAAGGCTTAACATATCAATCCCTCTCCTGTCTGAAGTGAATAATTAACAGAGGAGGATGGGGAAGGGGGCGTAAATTAGTTGGATCCAGGGGGATTTTCCTCCATGTGTGTCTTAAACTACATTCTATTTGCTTTAATCTGGCACATCCCTGAGACAAAATTTGTTCCTCAGAGATATGTTTACAAGCCAATGATTAATGTAAACATCCAGACAGAGAGAGTTGTGCCTGTTTACGGAAGGGATTGGGAGTGTGGGGGATGAACTCTGACAGAGGGAAAGGGATTCCCTAGTCTTCCCTTCAGTACAAAAACACTCAGGGTTTCCTCTCAGCTTTGATTGTGATCCCACAAACTTGAAGCCAATCGGGTGTAAGGAAAACAACAATAATGTACAGGACGTCACACAGATATCCAGCAGGATTGCAACTGAGCTGAATTCTATGTAGCTTGAGCCCTGTCTGCCTTAGAGACTGCCTCTCTCCCTGTGCGTGTCTGAGGAAAGTTGCTCAAGGACACAGCTATAACACAAATCCTCTACCAGAGAGATATGTCTGCATATATGGTTCAGTAAAGTTGTAGTTATGCATTGTGATGCATTACAATGTAGTTCCTAAACCCTCTCCCCCGTCCCCCCATCACCACCACCACTACCTAGTTTAAATGGCTGTTTGGCAGGAGTCCTCAGCGCTAGAATTTACTTTGACCCCAGCACCAATTTGTGTATAATACAAGGCCTATCTGTTTTTGCAAGCTTTTCCAAGAGAAGGGAATGGGGTCGAGTAGAGGTCTGGAATGGATAGGCTGGGCAAGAGTCTTTTGTTGACATCGAAAGCCATTTGTAAAATGTTGTGTTTCATTATTCTGAGTTTTGAATGTGCAGTAAAAGATTATTGATTAGTGCATTGTAAAAGTATAAACAAAACAATCCGAATGATAAATCATTCCTCATTCTCCCATTCAAGCAAATTTATGCTACAGAGCTTCGACCCATAAGCATATCTCAAATGACCACTAAAATCACATCAGCTACTATGCACAATATGAGCTGAACCAAGGATGGAAAACTAAAACACATACAAATATTTTGAATAATAAAATGTATTTGGCTTCCCTATCTTAAAGGCACATTGAAAGATTCTTTGCTCTGCTCCCAATCTGGCGTTCTGTTTCACTTGCTACAGCTGATGCTATCAAAAACATGCAATAGTAAATAGTTACTATAGGTGAGAATATCCACCATCCGCAGTAGCAGCAGAAACAGAAAGGGAAGCAATGAGGCAAAATTATTTTGTTTTAAACTACATTTATTTACAATATTTACGTGATCATAATGAACAAGAACTAAACCTGGGCACAACCAAAAAAAGGAAGGTTACTTAACTTATGGTAACTAGATGAAAGGGTTCATCTCCATTTTGAGATGCATGGTCCCTAATGGTATTTACTGTGAGATGAGCACATGTTCCATGCACCTGACACCAGAAACTCTTCAATAGCAGTATACAATGGTCTGTGCCTGCTCCCTTCACTTCTTTGTGCTTTGAATCAAGGGTCTAAGAGGGTGGATGGGTGGAGGGTCTCTCCATTTCCTTCTCTTCCACAAATCAAGAGAGGATCCGAGCAAAAGGGAAGGAGGGTGGATGGTGAATACCCATAGGGATCATACATCTCCAAGAATTCCAGTTACTATAAGGTAAGTAACCTTCCTTTCTTCTTCGAGTGCTGGTCCTTATAGGTACTCATTGGGTAGATTCCCAAGCAATGCTCATTGAGGAGAAGGGTGCAAGGAAGTGCTCTGAACCACAGATCATAGGATGACTGAACCAAAGGAAGCATCCTTGGCAGAAGCTTGAATGAGGGCACAATGCCTAGTTAATATATGAATGGAACCCCATTCCGGAGCTGAAATTCCTTGCATGGAAGCTACCTAAGCAGCCTGAGCTCTTGTGGAGCAGACTGTGGAGAAGGAAGTCCCATAAATTCATAACAGGTGGAAATCCATGTAAACAGTCTTTGGGAAGAGATTGCTTCCCCTTTCATTCTATCAGTGATGGTGAGGAATAACTTTGGAGACATCCAAAAAGGCTTTGTCCTGTACAGATAAAAGGCTAGAGTCTTGCATACACTAGAGAGTGGAGCCTCCTGTTCTCTCTATTATTGTGAGGCTTTAGTTAGAAGATGGGCAGATGAATGGTCTGATTCGGGTGAAATCCAGAAGGGACCTCAGTGTTCATCTTTGTAATTAAAATGCAATGATTAGAATACCTTTTATGATAACACTGGTGTTTTCTTTTAAAGAGGAGAAAGAAAATCGTTAAATGGATGTATGAGAAACTACTGCAACAAAATGAACATAAAATAATAATAATTAGAATTTGCCTGTGGTTATCATTCTATCAGGAACTCACAAGGGAAATATACAGGATATTGCTGCACTTCATCACTCAGACGATTCTGGATACAATTTTGAATCGATTAATCCTCTCTCTCTCCCTCCACCCCCTCCATTTGTATTGTGGTAGCATCAAGGAGCCCAAGTGATGGACTAGGGCCCTACTGTATTAGGCACCGTACAAACAGAACATAAAAAAGACAGTAGCCATTAATGCAGTGAGTTATTCTTTTCATAGAAGTGAATGGACTCTGATGATTGTGATGAAAGTGGGTAGAAAGGTGGGGATACTTGATGCAGATGTTCTAAGCTAGTAGAGAACAATGAGATTCGTGAAACACATCCAACACCAGTAAATTAAAAACTTGGCAGAAATCTTATTCCCGGCTCCCTTCAGAGACCTCTACAAAATAAATGATAGTTGTTTTTTTCTTTGGCTTTTCTTTTTCAGCAAGCTGACACTGCAGCTGTGTGCAAAAGGAATGGGTCACATTGTATTTGGTTCAAATGAAAGTTCAGAGATGTGTCAGCCTTGTGCTTGCAAATATTCCACTTCAAAATGAATCGGTCATGTGAATTTACCAGGTGCCTAGGAGACACACATAGTAGCTGTCAAAACTCAGCACCAGGTGACGAAGTTAAAATGTCATCCATGGCTAGACATATAGACCCAAGATCCCAAGGGTAACAAAGTGTACTGGCACCACAGAACTGCGATTTACACAGTGCCATTTGTTTTATTATCTGTAACCAGGTCAATCTTCCAATAACCAAGAAAGACAGACCGAAAACTATCCTATAACAAAATAACTGTCAACAACTCTGATATCCTATCTGTGGTCTTAAGTCACTATATGAAGTTAATAGCTCTACAGTCAAATCCTTGTCTCCTACCTAAGTACAAGCAGCAAAGCTTAGCACGATAAGGGGTTGCATGGGGATTGGAGGAAAGGATACAGCTCCTACTCTTGGAGCAGTAGTCTTGGAGCAACCACTACTACAGTCCTGAGGTGGCAATAGCCTATGCCCATCCCGCACACACGTAGTCAGGGGGTAAAGGCTGGTGGATCCATTTATTACTGGATTCAACTAGCCTTACCTCCAGTTCTCGCCTGGCCCACTATACGAGAATGCAGAAAGCCCCTTGAGCAGAGCTTGGCTCTGCAATAAACCTTTTGCATGGAGTCACAGCTGGCCCTTTAAGGCAAGATAGGCTCAGCCTAGCCTATGGCCTAGCAGTTACCCGTCAGTCCTGCTCCTTGAGTTAGACGTGTGGCGGCAATAATTGATCCCAGCTCATTGTAATGGAGTTAAAGTGACTGACCTCACCTGCAGGGGACTACTTAAAGTGGAACTCAGCTGAGGGGAGAAGACCTGGGAGAAAGGAGCTGCCCCTCATTCTGGGAGAGGTCTGGGGTAGACACACTGAGAAAGGCCCCAGGGACAGAACTGACCCTTGTGGTAGGTAATTGAAAGGAGACAAAACCCAGGGGAGCGACTGCAAAGGAGGCAGGACTCTCCTTGGAAAGAAACCCTCAGGGGGCAGAGTTAGGACCTACAACAGGTGAAGGAGACCCACAAGGAGCAGAGTAGGCTCCTTGGAAGGGAGCCCTGAGACAGGGTTGTAATTGGAAGGAGAAGACTTCAGTAGTGCAAAGTTTAGAAGAATTATTCGGATTTGCTTCAATTTTCATCTGGACCTTCTGTTTACCCCAAAAAGAGACTGAACTTTCCGTGACTTGGCCGAAGCGCTGAGCCCCAGGAGACCCAGTGAGAGGCAGACAGCCTGCAGGAAGTACTGGAGCCAAGGACACCAGCAACATTACACATGAATACAGGGTCGGATCCAGCTTTTTTGCCACCCCAAGCAGCAAAGAAAAAAAAAAGATAAAGCCGCGATCAGCGGTACTTCAGCGGCAGCTCTACCACGCCGCTTCATTCTTCAGCGGCAATTCGGCAGCCGGTCCTTCCCTCCGAGAGGGACCGAGGGACCCGCCGCCAAATTGCCGCTGAAGACCTGGACGTGCCGCCCCTTTTCATTGGCCGCCCCAAGCCCCTGCTTTCTGCGCTGGTGCTTGGAGCCGGCTCTCCATGGATACAAGAGTGTGCCCCCTGTACATGGACTTCCCACTTTGGGAAATGGGAACCACACCATTTCTCCTATATCTGCAGCCTTCTCCAGACATGAAGAAGGCAAGATTTGTTCTTAAATTTGGGATGCTAACAGATAGTGGGTGAAACACCTTTCAGAGGAGTACATTTCATCATCTGACATAGAAGATATTTAACTAAGCACATTCTAAAACTACAGCATTCGGAACCTGGCCCTGATGTCATTTTTCCTCTTTGTTAAGTGCTGAAACAGCCTTTCCCAATGCACCTCTCACTCTTCCCATTCTGTGAACTATTGCACAAGCCATAAGGCGTTGAAAGTTTGTGGGACAGATTCTGCGGGGGGGAGGGGGGGAGCATTATCTCATCCTGATTGGAACTCTTCAAAAGTAAACATGGTCCAAACTATACATGGTTGAGTTCTTCACATTCCTCTTATTTTCAAGGGGACCGGGGAGGCATGTGCATTAAACCATGAGTGCGCGCGCGCATACACACACACACAGAGGGAATTACATAGGCCTTGAGAAGATTTGGATAGTTGCAATATTTCAATATAAGTTAAATTTACACTCATTACAGGAATCAAATATTTGGTAACTATTAAGCTGCATTACAATTTAGTGTGGAAACGGTTATGAAAAGTAAGTCTTGCAAGACAAATAAGGTTGACACTCCAATTAAAACAAAAGAGATGAAATTAGGTGTAACTGGCTTTTTGGGACTGGTTTCATCCTCTTACCTGTTGCTTCTGCCATTTCTGGAGGATGCAGTATATCATATCTGGAAAGATTTCCAAGATACATGCCTAATTCTAGAGGTTAGCATGTTATTAGGTGCTTAAAGAGATCCTCTGCTGCAGCACAGCAATTAACATTTCTATTACTGATGCATTGGCAAACTAAGTAGCCTTACATCTCTCATCTATACGACACTAAACTATGCTATAACCAAGTTAACAAAACGCTGTCTTCCCCAATGAGATTGTAACCATGATGTAGATAAGAAATGTGTGGTAAACAACCAAAAAAGAGATGCATTTGAAATGGCATAAAAAGGTATATGGCTCATATGTAGCAAAAGAAATATCCTAATAGCCCTATTTATTTATTTATTTTTATTACCAGATATTTGTTTACATCAAAGGGGATCTTCATGTTTTCCTCATAATCCACGATGGGAAAAGAAATGAAAGATTCAGCAAAAATAATGGTATTTTAACCCTGATCAAGAGACTATTTTTCCTTCTATTAAAAAACACACTATAGTTTTGACTTAATTTTACATACTGCCCCCCCCAATATTCATAAACAGCCCTAAAATGATCAAATAAAGGATTAAAAAGAATTCAAAAGATTGGATTAATCAGATCCAATTCATTCTTGTAAAGATACAACCACAAATACTTCATTCTGATTATTTTAAACTTCATCTTTCAAATAACAATAATAAGGTCACAGAAGATTGGCAGCACATCCAAGTTTCATACTATCAATTCTCTTTTTTTCCAGTGTCTCTTCTCAACCGAAGGAACATTAAACTGACACCAAAATGAAATAGTCCATCCCTCTATGGAAGGCTCAGCTAGCAAGGATTCATCAACATTTGTGAAAGACTGGTTGATTCATATTAACAATTTACATTACAAATTGTTAGTTGTTCATTTCCATCTCACAAATAAATCTGGTAAATTGCACACAGCTGTGTGGTAAACAAGAACAATGGTTTTAACATATGGATTTGCTGACCATGATTACTGGTCACAGTGATAATATTATCGGAGCCATAATGCTCTCTTTACATAATTATTGGCTCAAAACCAGCACCACAAAGCTTTATTGTTGGAGAGTCATACAGAAGACAGTCATCATCTACCAGAAGACGGTGTCAGATTTCCTGTCTATAAAACCTGTTTGTGAATTTTTTTCTAAGAGACTTTCTTCCAACTACTAAACAGCACCAGTTCCCATGTGTCCCTTTACCGCTGGTTAGGTCTGTCTTCACAGGAAGACACACTGTTTGTGTGGATTTACTAGTTCACTAATGATTTTATCACAAGCCTCACAATATTTGGTGTTTTACATGTCTACATTATGTTGTTAAATCAGACAGACAAAATGAAATCAAAAGAATTCAAAAATAAAACAGAAACCCAACTTCAATGCAAAGCTAAATCCAAACCCCACAACACAATTCTTTTAAAAGGCATCACAACAAGCAGATTCTGGAGACCAGAGGTGAAAGTAAGCCGGTACGGGCCAGTATGGCGTACCGGCAAGAGCTGGTACGTTCTGCTGGACTGGACCGGCTTCCCCAGGCCAGCAATTTAAAGGGCCCGGAGCTCCCTCAGCGCCATTGCCAGAGCCCATGGGTGGCGGAGGCAGCTCAGGGGCGATTTAAAGGGCCCTTTAAATTGCCCCCAGCTGCCGCCGCTACCCCGGGGCTCCAGCAGCAGGGCTCGGGGCAATTTAAAGTGCCTGGGGCTCCGGCCGCTGGAGCCCTGTTGCCGGAGCACTGGGGTAGCGGCAGCGGGGCTCTGGCAGTGATTTAAAGGGCCAGGTGCTCCCGGCCGCTGCTACCACAGCGAAATCCCGGGTCCTTTAAATCTCCACCAGAGCCCCGAGCCCAGGGTAGTGGCAGCAGCCAGGAGCCCCTGGGGCTCCGTCGGCGATTTAAAGGGCCCGGGGCTCCACTTCAGTAGTGACAGCTGGAGCCCTGGGCCCTTTAAATTGCCCTCTAGCCCCAGGGCTTCCAGCCACCTCTGCAGCTGGTAGCTCCAGGGGTGATTTAAAGGGCCTGGGGCTCTCAGCCGCTGCTACCACAGCCAGAGCCCCGGGCCCTTTAAATCTCAATTTAAAGGGCCTAGGGATTTAAAGACTCCACCTCTTCCGGTTGAGGCCTAAAAGAAATGGTATCAGGCTAATTTGCTTTCTAACAAGCTTTACTTAGCAAACAGGAGAATTTTGCTATCGTTCACCTTTATTTTTAAAAACATATTATTTTGATAAGACAACTGGCAACATGATTTCTGCTAGTGTTCAACTAAGGCCTGGTCTACACTAGGCGTTTATGTCGAAGTTAGCGCCATTACATCGAATTAACCCTGCACCCGTCCACACTGCGATGCTATTTAGTTCGACATAGAGGTCTCTTTAATTCGACTTCTGTACTCCTCCCCGACGAGGGGAGTAGTGCTAAATTCGACATGGCCATGTCGAATTAGGCTAGGTGTGGATGGAAATCGACGCTAATAGCTCCGGGAGCTATCCCACAGTGCACCACTCTGTTGACGCTCTGGACAGCAGTACGAGCTCGGATGCTCTGACCAGCCACACAGGAAAAGCCCCGGGAAAATTTGAATTTGAATTCCTTTTCCTGTCTGGCCAGTTTGAATCTCATTTCCTGTCTGGACATCGTGGCGATCACAGCAGCACTGGCAACGATGCAGAGCTCTCCAGCAGTGATGGCCGTGCAGTCTGTGAATAGAAAGAGGGCCCCAGCATGGACTGATCGGGAAGTATTGGATCTCATCGCTGTGTGGGGCGATGAGTCCGTGCTTTCTGAGCTGCGCTCCAAGAAACGGAATGCAAAGATCTATGAGAAGATCTCAAAAGACATGTCAGAGAGAGGATACAGCCGGGATGCAACGCAGTGCCGCGTGAAAATCAAGGAGCTGAGACAAGGCTACCAGAAGACCAAAGAGGCAAACGGACGCTCCGGATCCCATCCCCAGACATCCCGTTTCTATGAGGCACTGCATTCCATCCTCGGTGCGGCCGCCACCACTACCCCACCACTGACCGTGGACTCTGAGGATGGGATATTGTCCACGGCCGGTTCCTCGGACATGTTAGCGGACGGGGAAGATGAGGAAGGAGATAAGGAGGACGAGGCAGTCGGCAGCGCTCACAACGCTGATTTCCCCGACAGCCAGGATCTCTTCATCACCCTTACAGAGATCCCCTACCAACCCTCCCCAGCCGTTACCCCGGACACAGAATCTGGTGAAGGATCATCCAGTAAGTGTTGTAAACATCTAAACATTTATTTTTAACAGAACAGGAATATTAACAATTAAAAGAATGGGTTGTTCATGATTACTTTGCCCTAGGCACTTAACGGTTCAGTCATGGGCAGTGCAAGTTTTGAAAAAAAATCTAGCAATGTCCGGTTTTCCGTGATTGTCCTGCCCAAGCCGCTCTACTGTTTAGTCCCTGCTACTGCAGCTAGAGTAAAATGCGGTCTATATGTGCAGGGATAGAGCAGTAATCCTCCCGGGACATCTCGATGAAGCTCTCCTGGAGGTAATTGGAAAGCCGTTGCATGAGGTTCCTGGGGAGAGCGGCCTTATTGGGTCCTCCGAAGTACGACACGTTGCCGCGCCACGAGACTATCAAGTACTCGGGAATCATTGCTCTGCACAGCAGGGCGGCATACGGCCCTGGTCTTTGGAGGCTTTCCCGGAGCATTCTCTCTCTCTCGCTGTCAGAGATCCTCATCAGGGTGATGTCGCCCATGGTGACCTGCTTTGAATTAGGTAGGGGAATGTTAGTGTTGGGACTGCTTGCTCGTTCCTTTACAGAACTGTAACCGCTGGTTTGCAGCCACGCGGTGGAGGCGGGAGAGGGGCTGCCGAAAGGGATCGTTCCTGGGGACAGCCGCGAGGGGGTGGGACAGGGGCAGAGTTCCCGCTTGCCGGATTGCTGGCAGCAGGTACTGACATTGCTTTAAATGTGAAATGAGGCCAGTGGTAATATAAAAGTTTTAAACTGCCACAAGTCTACGGCTTACCATGTCTGCCTGCAACAGAAATTCCGTTGTGCTGCCCCGCTTCTCAAATGTGCTGTGGAAGACCCCAGGCACTGAATGCGAAGGCCGAGAATTCGACCTTGTGCTGAGTGCGCATGTGATAGGTGCTGTGCATGGTCTTGTTCACAGAGAAAGACTATGTTCTTGGTTCACAACTACATTTATCTTTCTGAGGAATTCACTCCCTTTTTCCCATTCCCACAGCCACATCTGCGACTGTCTCACAACCTAGCCTGGCATCACACTCCCAGAGGCTAGCGAAGATTAGGCATAGGAAGAAGAGGACACGGGAGGACATGTTCTCTGAACTTATGGCCTGTTCCCAAGCCCAGGCAGCACAGCAGACCCAGTGGCGGGAGAAATTGACCCAAATGCAGCAAGCAAACATGGATCGGGAGGAGAGGTGGCGGCAGGAAGACCAGCAGGCGACTCAAACGCTGCTTGGACTACTGAGGGAGCAAACAGACACGCTCCGGCGCCTTGTGGATGTTCTGCAGGAACGGAGGCAGGAGGACAGAGCCCCGCTGCAGTCCATCTCTAACCGCCCTCCCCCGCCACCAAGTCCCATACCCACCTCACCCAAAGTGCAAAGAAGGAGAGGCGGCAGAGTCCCTGCTAACTCTCACTCCACCCCTGCAGAGAGCTCTAGTAGCAGAAGGCTCTCATTCCCCAAAACTTGAAAAGTTCTTTCCTTCCCGCCTGACACAAGCCCCCGTCCAAGTTTCACCTCCCAGTTCCATGTGTAGTTGATAATAAAAAATACGTTCATGTTAACTACTGTTTCAATCATGTTCTTTTGGAGGAGGAGGGGAAAGGGGGTTGGTAATTGGACAGGACAGTCACCTTTGG
Source organism: Trachemys scripta elegans (assembly GCF_013100865.1). Classification (NCBI taxonomy): domain Eukaryota; kingdom Metazoa; phylum Chordata; order Testudines; family Emydidae; genus Trachemys; species Trachemys scripta. The sequence continues at coordinate 87,967,359 of NC_048299.1, forward strand.
CAGGGTACATAGGCGGGGGCAGGCACAGCAGCAGGGCACATACACAGTGCAGTGATGCAGTGACTAGTTACCCTGGTTAGTCTGGGAGGTTGTTTTCATGTTATGTGGTGGGGGGTGGGTTGCTCTGTGACTTTGTGGCGGGGGAGGGCAGTTACAGATCTTAAGCGGCAGTCCTTATGCAGGATCACAGAGCCATGCAGCAGGGGATCTGTAATCGTCCTCCCCCTGCCACAAAGTCACATAGCCCCCCCATACACACAGTCCCGATCAGGAGGGGTGACAGGCTCCGTTGAAACAACCATCCCACCGCAGCGGAGCCCGTCAATCCTTGAGTTTAGAAGCTTCATTCGCGTCACTACACTACACCCGCTCCGCACCACAGTCTGCGTCCCAGTTTTAAAAAATTCCCGCGAAAACAGTATTAAAAAAAACGGTGTGCATTAACAAAGTAGAACTATTTTTATTTCGAAACGTGTGTTGGAAGGGGGTGAAGGGGGTATGTAACTGGGTAGGATAGTCAACATTAACTGGGTAAAGAAACGGGGGCAGGTTCAGCTTCTCTGTACACAAACTTAAAAGTCACAGGTTACCCTGCTCACTCAGGAACTTTGCTTTCAAAGCCTCCCGGATGCACAGCGCTTCCCGCAGGTCTCTTCTAATCGCCCGGCTGTCTGGCTGAGCGTAATCAGCAGCCAGGCTATTTTCATCAACCTCCCACCCCGCCATAAAGGTCTCCCCCTTGCTCTCACAGAGATTGTGGAGCACACAGCAAGCTGCTATAACAATGGGGATATTGGTTTCGCTGAGATCACAGCGAGTCAGTAAGCTTCTCCATCTCCCCTTGAGACGGCCAAAAGCACACTCCACCACCATTCTGCACTTGCTCAGCCGGTAGTTGAAGAGTTCTTTTTCAGTGTCCAGGGCGCCAGTATAGGGCTTCATGAGCCAGGGCATTAGCGGGTAGGCTGGGTCCCCGAGGATGACTATAGGCATCTCCACATCCCCAACAGTTATTTTGTGGTCCGGGAAGTAAATACCTTGTTGCAGCCGTCTAAACAGACCAGAGTTCCTGAAAACACGAGCGTCATGAACCTTGCCCGGCCATCCCACGTAGATGTTGGTAAAACGTCCCCTGTGGTCCACCAGTGCTTGCAGCACCATGGAAAAATAGCCCTTTCGGTTAATGTACTGGGTGGCTTGGTGGTCCGGTGCCAGAATAGGGATGTGAGTTCCATCTATGGCCCCACCGCAGTTTGGGAATCCCATCGCTGCGAAGCCATCTATGATCGCCTCCACGTTTCCCAGGGTCACTACCTTTGGCAGCAGTACATCAACGATTGCCTTGGCTACTTGCATCACAACAACCCCCACGGTAGATTTGCCCACCCCGAACTGGTTCGCGACTGACCGGTAGCTGTCTGGCGTTGCAAGCTTCCAGAGGGCTATGGCCACTCGCTTCTGTACACTCAGTGCAGCTCGCAACCGGGTGTCATTGCGCTTCAGGGCAGGGGACAGCAACTCACAAAGTTCCAGGAAAGTTCCCTTCCGCATGCGAAAGTTTCGCAGCCACTGGGATTCATCCCAGACCTGCAGCACTATGCGGTCCCACCACTCAGTGCTTGTTTCCCGTGCCCAGAATCGCCGTTCCACGGCATCAACATGACCCATTGCCATCGTGATGTCCTCGGCGCTGGGTCCCCTGCTTTCTGAGAGGTCTGTGCTACTCTCAGACTTCAGGACATCACCGCGGTGCCGTAGCCTCCTCGCCTGACTTTTCTGCATCTGCCTCAGGGAAAGGTGTATGATAAGCTGCGAGGCGTTGAGAGCGGCCACAACTGCAGCGATGGTCGCAGCGTGCTCCATGCTCGCAGTGCTGTGGCATCCGCGCTGTCAATGACTGGAAAAGTGCGCGAACTGATTTCCCGCCGGCGCTTTCAGGGAGGGAGGGCGGGAGTGATGGACGGATGACGACAGTTACCCAAAAGCACCCTCGACACATTTTGTTACCCAGAAGGCATTGCCGGCTACACCCAGAATTCCAATGGGCAGAGGGGACTGCGGGAACTGTGGGATAGCTGACCACAGTGCACTGCTTCGAATGTCGACGCTTTCACCGTTAGTGTGGACTCACAAAGTCGAATTACTGTCCTTAGTGTGGACACAGACGTTCGACTTTGCAATATCGATTCCAAAAATTCGATGCAAGTAAATTCGAACTACTCTCGTAGTGTAGACAAGGCCTAAGAAGTGGCAATTGACAGCAATTTACAGACATGTAAAACAGTGGTTCTTATTCCTACTATGCTTGAAATGATTCTGTATAACAAATGATAAGTGAATTGTTCAAGGATGTCCATGCAGAATACTAATCTATTATGGAGTTACTGCCCTCTAGTGCTAGCTACCAAAAAATAAGTGTAATACTTGCTTTTAAAATGGGATTCTGCAATTTTGCTAGTAATGTGTGCAATACAAACAGTGATATCAATTATTTATATTAGAAGCTATATTAAAGCTGAAATTCTAAGGCAGGAATGGAAAACAATCCCGAAATTCTCTACGCTATTACTTCCTGTAGTGCAATAATATCAGCAGTAAAATCAGAAGCATTCAACTTCCCTTAACACTGTGAAGAAGGGAATGTGACACACAATAGGATGGAATTGCACACCATATTTCCCATAGCTCATTGATGCTAAAATACTCGTCTTTGTTTTGTATATTATAAAATGGACACACATTTTTAATTAGGAAACAAAAAGCCCTTTAAGGGCTAGTTGCAATATGGATCTAGAATGTGAGATTACAGAATCCAGTACTGAGGTTATCAAATCCAGTATAGATCATGCACCCGGTCAGTACACAGTTCAGTTGCCCTGAAATGAATCTTAATTAGTGACATCATCCTTGGGTTCATCTTATCTATAATCATCCTTGGTATCGTCTTATCTATATTTTCTTTCCCTTCCCACATTCTATCTTTCATTTTCTCACTTGTTTTTGATTTTGTCACCATTGATTCTGGTTGCAATAAAAAGCCCAAATATTCTGAAGGCAGGGGGCGTAACAATTTCAGAAAATTAGACTCCTTTAAAATGACTCAGATTGGACACCCAAAAATGAGGCACCCCAAAACACTGGCTACTTTTGAAAACCTTGGCTGTTGAGTAAACTACCTCTGAAAATATGTTACTACAGTAAATGGGGTAAAACAGTGGACAGTACCCTCCTCATTACCTTCTCTACAACCAAAAGAGAGAGCACCAGTTTGTATTGAATAAATTTGTTCACTTTGCCAAACTTATTCAGCACTCAGATAGTCTGATGTAATCATAGTGTAACATGTGCATGATTTGGCTGCAACTTGCCAAGGGCTTTACAAATGCACCCCAAGTTCCTTCTTCCTGCTGCAGAAGTTTATTTCTGTTGCCACTGGGTCTGAGGACAGAGTGACTCAGAGGCAGGGATAGGAGAAGGGAAGCAGTCACCAGCTTGACCTAAGGCAGCATCACCAACAATTCTCCTTAATATTCTCCAAATAAGCTGGGCTCTGGGGGAAGCTACCTGCTGGAGGGGTCTTTTAGAATGCATGGGAAAGGAATGCTAAGTGGAAACGCTTAATTTGTGAAAACAAAAAGCTTTTCACCCTCCCACAACACCAAATGAACAGCACAAAATTAGCATGTTTCATCACTTCATGCAGAGATGTGAACTAGCTGCTGAAAGCAAAAGAAAACCAGGAGAAAATGTATAATTATGGGTGGAACCGGGAGTGCCGCCTAAAGTAAAGGTCACCCGACACCTTCCATTGTAAGACACTGTTCAGGGGTCTTCCATAGTCTGAAGTTTGAGGACTGTTTCAGCTAAAACTGTTCAGCCATTTCAGAGAGCAAGATTACAGACAAATGTTATTTTGCTCATATTTAGAGAATTCTTACAACTGTTTTATTAAGAAGCTCCATTGCCCACATACTTGGGAGTAGGGACTTAAAATTTGGCAAGGGGTCATCAGAAGTCAGGTATGCACCTTTGGATGTTCCCATGAAAACTTAGCCAAATTTGGCCAAGTTGTAAGTATTTGGATAATTTTTCAGTTTTTACTTACTCAGTAGGGCGGTGGTGGGCAACCACGGCCCGCATGCGGCCCATCAGGGTAATGTGATTGCGGGCCGCGAGACATTTTGCTGACGACTGTCCACAGGCATGGCCCCCCACAGTTCCCAGTGGCCACGGTTCTCTGTTCCTGGCCAATGGGAGCTACGGGAAGTGGCGGGCCCCAGGGACTGTAGAGACTTGTTAGAGTTTGGCAGCTAAATTCTCCAAAGCTTCTCTCTGCACTGAGCATACTCCAGCCTCTCTGAGCAACGAGTGCTGACCAGAATGTGTATGCACCATCCCCATAGACAGATAGGAGCAGAGAGGGAATAAGAACAGAGGGATAGGAAGGTTGAATAGGAGGAGATGGACAGGAGCCAGGGTGAGGGGGAAAAGAACACAGGGGTCAGGTTAAAAAAAAATACTGTGATCATGTAATTAAAATATACATCATTATGCATATGCACAAGGGAGGTGAATTAAGGTTGCACTGGCAGGCAGCCTTAATCCTGGCATTTCCTAACTTTTGAATACTTGATTTTGCAAACAAAGTTATTTTAATGCAGGATTTGCTTATTAAAATGTAATATTCGTTAATGATGGAGGCTGTGCCTTTTGAAAGGTGTAAGACATTATCTCATAGTTTTCTATGTCAGAACTACTTAGTGCTCTACACTTCAATCTTTACTCATGCTGAGTAGCACTTGCTCACATGAGTCTTCTCACTTAAATCAATCAGTGGGATTACTCATATGTTACTTGGTGTCCCTATGAATTGCAGAATTGGGCCCCTAGTTTTTGTTCTCCATCTAAACAGTGCACAAGAAAGCAAAACACAATACTCTGCACCCAAAACTATGTGTATTCATTTATAAAGGATAGCATATACTGAAAACAGTGGTCACCTTAAAAATACTGTCAGTTGCCTTAAATAAAGCAACTTTAACCTCAGTCATTGCCGAATTTCCAAAATTTACTACAAGGAAGACCTAGAATAGTGCAAAATCTTGAGGTACAGTTAATTAGTTATCGAACAAAATGGATACAATTTTAAGGCATACCACTGTACATATGCAAATTTAAAACTTGCCATATAGAGTTTAGAGGAGCAACCTCTAGTGGTCAGAAAGGTAGAAACCAAACTATGAGCACTTTTTTAGTCCTATCTTAGTCCCATTGCGCTGAATAAGATAAGAGCAATACTGGGTGTTAAATGGAACTTCAGTGACAGGAGAGAAGAAAGTGGTCTGTTTTTTAATGGCCAGACATCATATCATTTTCAAAATAAATCCTATATAAACTGCAGAATACTTATATCTGCAAGCCACTTGCTATAAAGAGGCATGAGATGAAAGTCCTTTAAAACAAAGTCACTTTGGGCAGTGTCTGTGACTTCCTCTATATTGTATAGTGCCCAGTATATTATTAGTGATCAATAAATAATTTTAAAGATATGCTGATCTTAGAGAAGACAAAGGCTACTTTTCTTGCAACTTTGTGCTGTAAACATGGTATGTGTTTGGCTTCTGTTTAAAAGGATGTTAAGTTTTGCTGAGTAATCTGCCTCCCTCGGGACAGGCAACCAAACCGTTCAACTTTTTTCTTTATGTAACTCCCTTGGGGTTTAGAAAGCATGGCCCCTTTAAATCTTTTTACTGAGGGAGGAGCGCTGATTGTTCCAGAAGGAGGAAGTGCTGTTGCGGGGAAGAGAGAGAGAGGAGAGAGGTCAGGGAATGTGTGTCTAGAGTGCCAGACAGAAAGGCTGGAACAAGCAGGCCCTCAGAGAGTGAAGCAGCCGAGAACCTACCTGAAGCCTGGGAGGGACAGAGCAGCTGATCGGGGACACCCCAGGACAGGATCCAGGAGGAGCCCTGTGCCAGGGAGAAATTGCCTGAGAAGGGCAAACTGGAGCTGGACCCAGTATCACTGCTGCCCAGAGCTGCATGGGGCCATGAGCACTGGGGCTTGTGACTTTGCATTGGGAATAAGGAGGGAGGCTGTTAGCTAGTTAAGTGGGGAGGTGGTCGCTCTGTGTGGCTTTGCAGAGAGCAGCAGAAGAGGGCACCGGAGGGGTTTGTTGGGGAAAGTTCACTGGTGCTGAAGACAACCAGGAGCACCCAAGACTCACCACTGGACTGGAACTTTGCCCAGGACGCCTGAACTCTGTGTGCAGACACATTGCTCAATGTCTGCCCTTTCAGATTGTGCAGGGTTACCATATTTCAACAATCAAAAAAGAGGACGATGGGAGCCCCACCCTAGCCCCGCCCCTGCCCCTCCCACTTCCTGCCCCCTGACTGCCCCCCTCATAACCTCCAACCCCCCCCCCCCCGCTCCTTGTCCCCTGACTGTCCCCTCCTGAGACCCCCCCCATCCTAACTGCCCCCCTAGGACTCTACCCCCTACCTGTCCCCTGACTGCCCAAAACCTTATCCACACCCCCCACCCCGCCAGCCCTCGCCAGAACTCCTGACCCTCCCCCTGCTCCCTGTCTCTTGACTGCCCCCTCCAGAACCCCCCTGCCCCTTCTCTGACCCCCTGGCCCCCTTACCGTGCAGCTCAGAACAGCGTGTCGGGCTCCACGCGAAGCACGACACGCAGCCGCCCTCCTGCACGGAGCGCATAGCCCAGTTCCCGCCCTTGCAGAGTGCTGCTGGGCGGCTGCTGGGCAGCAGGGGAGGGAGAGCAGGGGGAAGAACTCCAGACTGCTGGAGGCCCGTTGCGAATGGCCGGCGATCTGCAAATGCAGGGAGGGGGCGGGGGGAAGAGAGAGGAGGGGGCGTGATCTGAAGCTGCAGGGGAGAGGAGAGGGGAAGCAGAGGACGGGCTCTGGCTGCCGAAGCCCCATGCGAGTGGCTCGATCCGGCTGGCTGCCCTGTCAGCCTTGCCGCGCTCTACATGGCGGGGGGGAGGGTGGAAATCTGGACATTTACAAATTCCCCCCAGATGCTATTTTTAAACTCAAAAATCCGGACAAATGGTAACCCTAAGACTGTGCTACCACTGGGCCTGCAAGGCCTTGTGTTGAATGCAACCCTGCTTTACCTCTCCTCCTATATTTCCCCCTGTTGTTTTTCTCCTTTCATCCCTCTGTAAATAAATATTTCCCTTTCCTATATTCATTGTACTCTTCTGGGTGTGTGTGTGTGTGTGTGTGTGTGTGTGTGTGTGTGTGTGTGTGTGTGTGTGTGTTCACTGTGGCGGNTGTGTGTGTGTGTGTGTGTGTGTGTGTGTGTGTGTGTGTGTGTGTGTTTTCACTGTGGCGGGTATGGAACAGGTGCCCCAGGGTGGAAGGGACTTTCTCTGCTGCATTTGTGCATGTGCCTTCTCTTGGCCAGAGCTGCCTGCCAAGCAAACTCCATCTTGGCCATGAGGGGGTTAAAGTTACATTTATATAAGGTGGGCAAATCAGCACAGTTTATGTTGATTTCCTTATTTCAGTCTACTGTTTTATTAGCAGTGCAGTGTGTTGATGTATAGGTGAAGCATACATTTTCCATGGAAGCTCCCGGATAGTATGCTGTTTGATGGGATAGGCAGAAGGGATCTGTGCATTTGGGATACTGAAACTATCTCAGCCTGTCCGGTAAACAGCTTGTATTTCTGCCTAACCGCACATATTTTGTAATGGTGCCCAGAAAGCAAAAAGCCATTTATAAGACAGGTAATGACAAAATTAGGGAAACTGAACGAGGGGTTGACACATAGCATCCTGGATTAGAATTCACCCATTACATATCTAGATAGGTCAAGGAAGCGGGGACTTCTTAAACTAATTCAGTTAAAACATATTGGGCTAAACGGTTATACTGTAAATACTCAGCTTTTGAGCCAATAAAAGTATGGTACAGTGGTTAGTGCAGAGAACTGGGAGTCATGAGGCCTGGGATCTAGTCCCAGATCTGTCACTTGATCTCTCTGCACTTCATTTACCCCACCTATAAGATGGGGTTAATTCCATCTATTTCACCAGGGTCTTGTGAAGTGCTCTGACATCCCCAGATGGCACCATGGAAGTGGAAAGTATTATTGATATATAAAAGGGAAACACAATGATTTTTTAAATAAAAAAAGAGTATCAGTAAGTACACAAGCAAATATTCACCAGACCCATCATGTGGTAACAAGTGGCTGACTGTCTGCAGAGGCATGGGAGGGAGAGGAGGAACTGTCCCCCAACCCAGTCCAAAAACAACCACAACAAAAAAGCACAATGCCTCCTATGAAAGACTGGGCCAGGATAAACACAACAAACGGTAATCAAAGAAAGCTTTCAATCCTTCAGTGGGTTAAACCCTACCAGTAAGTGTTTCTTTCCCCCTATTTCTTTTCATCTGGAATAAGAAAGCAGGTAGTGAAATGCTGTGTGTTACAGCTATCCAAGTAAGAAAAATGAAGGGAGCAGCAGAGGTCAGGCAGTAGGAGATCGGCATGACAAATGGGGAGCAGCCATGTTCTGTGACAGTGACAAATGCTGTTTCTCCAAGCAGAACAGCCTATGCGAAAAAAAGCAGGCATGTAACTGTACACCCATGCACACTGAGACTGACCAGGCATTACTCTTTGCAACTCATGTTTGTCTGAATCATTTAAAAAGAACAAGTAGTATTTTTGGGTCACCTATTTCTGCTATGAACAGCTGTTTTTTCCTGATCTGTTTCCAATGAAGACCAGACCTGAGCCTTTGGCTGCTGCTTATGCAACACAGGACCAGCAAGTTGTGGACATGGTAAAAGAAAATCCTTCCAGCTGCTTTGTGATGAACTTTTAAAATTCCTGGCTGCAAGAGATTTAAAAGGCTGAACTGATGACACTGAATCCCTGTCTAGCTCTAGCCACGCAACATGAAGGCTCTGTAATCAAAGTCACAATGGGATATCCAACCTTGCTCACTAGTAGGAAAAGTGGGAAAGTAAATCAGATCTGCTGTGGCTATTAGCTCCAGAATAGGCTCGGTTAGACGCTGACTTTTTCTTTCTACTTTTCGGTTTGCTTTTGATAATAGCAATACTGTAGCCAGGGCAATTCTGGGGATTAACACACTTCTCTCCAGAGTGGCTGAAACCGCTTGGTCTTTGGCATTAGGCCTCACAAAGCACCCAACACATGATATAATCTTCCAGAAATGCACTGCTTTCCCTGCCTGATTGCATAACATGAGCAAACTGTTCCTTACACAGACCAGTGTAAACAGAAACCTCACTGATTGCCTGTGATAACATAAAACAGAAAGTTTTTTGACAATTTATCCTATGCCACTGACAAACTCCCAGTCAGCCGGCTCCAGACCAGACCCTAATCTCTGTTACCACAGTGTAAATCCAGAATAGAATCCATTGATTTCAGTGGAGTTACCACAGACTAAGAGCAGGGTAACCAAGGTCAAAATCAGACAAGCTACATCTATAATGTACATGCCTAGAAAACGTCTACTTGGAAGAGCTTCAAACAACCAAGCACAATGATGCTGCACATCAGAGCCAGTGCTGGCACACCAATGTTTTGTGCTGGTGAGAGCCTGTGATTCTGGATGTTTATTGTGTTGCTTGGTGGGGGCGGCTGGAAGAGGAAATACAACAGCAATAAGCCTTTCATGGAACATAAGAGCAAAATTCACTCATAAGGTTTTGGGGAAGGGGGGGCGAGGGTTGGGTGGAATACTGCTAGTTAAGATATATTAAAACTCTGCATGGGAAACTAATTCCCTATCAAGCTGTAGTTAACAGAAAAAAAATTACAGAAAGTGTGAAGATGGCAAGTTTTACAGATTACTGACTGTTCAGCATTTTCATGTAAGTCCTTGGAAACGCAAGTCTCTTCCACTCTCAGAGTTAGCTTAAATGATTTGCTTTCACCTACACTCATAATTAAACTAGGGCAGTTAACCAAGTGCTTCTGACAACAGCTATCAGTGATGACTTTATTTCCTATTGTAGATAAGGCCTTAGCTTAGTCCCTGAAAAGTCTGGGTTAAAGAAAGAATTGGAATGATACTTAAAGCACAAGTGATATGTAAAGAAGAACATTAATTATTCAAAGACTGAAATCGATTATAAAGCAGCCCTGAAAGCTAAAACAAAAGGAGGATTCTTGAATCCCAACAGGGAAGATGGAAAGGCCTTTTAATTCCATAAAGTGATGTTGCTTCAAATTGCACCCCACAGAAAAGATATAGATCCCAAGTTGAACCACTCCTGAAAGCCTGACAGAATTGTCACCTGATTTGGAAACAGGCTCCCAGAGAATGGAAGGGAGAGTAAGACTTCACTGAGAGTAAGACTGGGTCTAATGTGATGTCATCCACATCTTTCTCCCATTGCCTAACCCAAGAAGGGGATTTAAATAAAGCATCTCTTCTATTATAATATGAGAATTGTAAGTATTCCCAGGGGATAAATAATGTAGCACTCCCCAGCATGGCAGGATGTTATTGACAGAAGGAAATGTCACCGAACCATAAACAAGACAGCCAGAAAAGACCACTGAAACTATCTAGTCTCATTTCCATAAATTTGATTTTACACCAGCTTCCAGATTTCACTCCTAAAACCACAACTCCCCCAAACTCTTGTTCTCGGCTTCCCCAGTATTATAGCTCATAATAAGACTGTGATACTTCAAGTGCCAAGCCTCTCGTGTTTGGCAAGAAAATGAATGGTCATCTTCCACCACCCAGCAATAACTACTACTAAACCACCACCAAGTTCTCTCTCCTTGCCCCGGCTTTTTCTTACTCCGGTTGGCCAGAAAGGCACCGCGTTTTGTTTAATAAACAGCTGCCATTAGCTACTCCAAATACCCAGTAAGGGGGATGCGATTGGATTGACATTATTAACTTGAGACAGCTGTAGGATCTGGAATTCAGCTTCCTGTTAAATACTCCCACAAGGCAGGGCATCTGACCCCAAAGTCTTGCTCAAAATTTTTTCTCTCTTGAGCCCTTCCCCAACTTACTGCTTAATTGACTGCAACTAATCTGCTCCATACAAATTGTCCAGTTGTCTGCATTGTCCTTTAACTAAATGTTTTTCTTTTCTTCACATAAAACTAATTAGCAAAGGCTAACAACTATGACAGAGGGATCCTGAATTGTTCAACTAGAGCGACATTACATTTTTAATCAGAAGATATCAAAGAAGAATTTTATTTTACAACAAATAACATTGCATTTTGCATTTCTGACCATATTTATTTCCATTAATTTTAGGTTGCAGCAAATAAACAGTAATATCTTAGGAGCTGTTTAAACTGATAAAACATACATAGCACTTTCTCAGTCCAAAATGGCAGCCTACAAGTAACAACACTGTAGAAGTAAGAGTAATGAATATAGATAACTCTGGTTGAAGAATTCAAGTTCAATAAACAGTTGTTCAGTCCTCATTCATTTATGTTATATAAAGAAACAGAAAACATTTAGCTAAGTAATGATGTTTTACAGGCAGGGCTAGTAGCGCTGCCCATTATTAAGGTTGTCTAACATTTTCTATTATAAGATCCTGTTTTCAGTGCTTTTAACTTGGCCAAACTTGAATCATTTGCGCTGAAATTTTCCATTATGGGTGTCTGCCTCAGGTTGGATGTTTCTGGAAAATTTCAGCCAAAGCAGTTGAACTATTTCTGAGAGTAAGGCTGGGGGAAATAAGTTGCTTTTCTCATGTTAAAAAATTCTGGCAACCTTTTCTTTAATAGTTTTAACACTCCCATGCTTTGGAGCAGGGACTGGTGGGGTGGGCAGGCTGGGCCTGGGATCCAAGGGAGAAGAGGGGTACATGGAGAATGGAATTAGGAACAGTAGGTATGTCTACACTGTAATAAAACACCCACAGCTGTCCCATGTCAGCTGACTCAGGCTCTCAGGGCTCGGGCTGCAGGGCTATAAAATTGCAATGCACTCGGGCTGCAGCCCAGACTCTGGCACCCTCCCACCTAGCAGGGGCCCAGAGCCCAGGCTCCAGCCCGAGCCTGAACAACTACACTGCAGCTTTATAGCCCCATAGCCCGAGGCCCGTGAGTCTGTGTCAGCTGACGGGCTAGCTGCAAGTATTCTATTGCAGTGTAGACCTACCTAGTTCCTAATTCCATTCTCCATGTACCCCTCTTCTCCCTTGGATCCCAGGCCCAGCCTGCTCACCCCACCAGTCAGTCCCTGCTCCAAAGCATGGGAGTGCTAGAACTCTTAAAAAAAAGGTTGCCAGAATTGGAGGAATAAGGGGGAAATTGGTTTGACAAGGAGATTGGGACTAGGAGCCAATGAGGAAATTAGTAATTGTGTCTTCAGAGCAGGGTTTGCATAGTGTGCAGTAAATAACAGATTGGGCCACACATTGAACAATGAAGATAAAACAAGACTCATTAAGTCAGCACCATCCACATAGTATATAAAATATTATGCACAAAAATCCTGGTATATGTGTGCATACATTCTATACAATCAATGGCATATATAAAGACAATGGGAGCTGCTGCATGATGAACAAATCTGGCCCTAAAACAGAAGCTGGTAGTATCCTTAAGAATTGTGGCCAATTTAAATGCCTTGGAAACTAGCTAGATCCAGCTCTTTAAGCAAACAAGTATATTACAATCTCTCGTAGATGGGCCTGAGCTGGGCATGCTTTAAAAAGATCTAGAGAGAGTATGAATGAGTTTGGAAGATACCAGCTTTTTTAGCAGTATTTATTGCCCAGTCTGGATTACAAGCATTAAATGGACTCATATGCATGAGGGTGGAAATGTGGGTGTTGGATGTTAATATATAATAACCTCTTCAAGCTTGAGGAAATAATGTCAATGGCTTGTGAAATTAGGACCTATTTTATCATTACCCATATATTTGACTTGGGCTTTTATAAATATCTGACACTTAACAGTATTGTTTCCATCTTTTTCTTTTGTTTAAATATTTTGAAACTGTGGAAAAATAATTATTGCTATCAAATGTTTTGCTGCCAGAAGTAAATCTTGTTTGCAATGTTACTGCCAAAAACAGATAAGGAAGGACAGAAATAGAATTCAGACCATTGCTGAGTACTTAACTTGCAGTAGGCTAAGAGAATAAATCTCTAAGATATATTGGATCTTATATCTTCTGATTGGATCATGTTCTTTTGGTTTACTGTTCACTGTTCTGTTGAACTTAATCAAGCTTATATTATTTTAAACCTACCTTTACTAATGACAAGCCTCCCTTCAGACCATCATGAACATCTGGAATGTGGCCTTCTGACTATAGGGTTTTACAAATGTTATTGTAAACCTCTGAAGCCATGTGGATGTTGTACTTTCTATTTGCACTGCCTTCACAATAATGTGGTAAAGCTTTTTGACATGCAGAGAGACAAAACGATAGAATGTCTGCACTCTAAATACAGAAAGGGAACAAGCTATACAGGAGAGAGTCAGTGATGAGACCAGCTTTTACTCTCCCCATCTGAAAGCGTGTTTGGTCAGTTTGTGAGACAGAAGAAACCAGATCTTCCTTGGTACACAGATGAACGCTCCCAGGACCTACACCAGGGTACAGGGACAAAGCATTCTGAGGTAGAATCTCTGCCAACAATCTGCTCCCTTTGTGCCAGACAGGCAATGCACAGGTAGCGGAAACCTCCCACAAATCCCCTGTAGACACAGAGCCGATGGATCTTCCTACTGCATCTCCGTCCCCTAGTACTTCCGAAAACAGAGAGGGTGGTTTGGCGGTGCGGTGGGGTGGGATAAAGTGGAGAGTAAAAGAAGCCAGACCACTATGCACTCCAGCAATCCCTAGCTGGTCTATACACCCATGAGGATCATACACAACTACAATTTCCCCATGCAGCAAGTTCAGCTGCAGCCTCTGATAACTGTACGTAGCAGCAGAGGGCAGCATAGAAATTCCTCTGCCTGCAGCACCAGGCAGTCTGGGGGCCCTGAATTTCCTCTGAATCAGGCTTTTTGAGTGCTCTTATTTGCACCAAAATCAGTAGAGATGTACCCACTGATGCCTAGAATATTTCCTGAAATTTTGGAATTGATCAGATATTGCGTTCAAAAGCTAGACGGACAAACGTCATCACGTTGAGTATCAGACCTGACTTCGCTCAGCCAATTACCAATCTTGAGTGTTCAGAATTAATAAGTTAGACCCCCAGAATCATGGGATTTTCTTTAAAAAAAAAAAAACCACTTGAAGTTCTTTTTATTTGTATTCTGGCTTTTGAATATTTAGGGTTCATGTTTTCAATCTGATCTCCACAACGATGAGGGCTAGACAAAACATTTTTTTTTTTTAATTAAAGCTGAGATTATGGTGAATTCACTTGACTTCAGATTCTATGACTAAGAAAAATGCTAAATATCCCAAAACTTAACCTTTCTCACACTGTAGATACATATTCAATTTGTGGTCCACTATAACCCCAATCCCTTCCAGCAGTTTTACTGACTAGCCAGCTATTCCCAGTTTTTTATTTGTGCATTTGATTTTTCCTTCCTAAAGTGTAGTATTTTGGTTTGTCTTTATACAAACAAAGAGAGGAGTAATAACCAAACTACCTACAGTGACCAACAAATTAAAATACTAACTACATTACATGGCAGTCCTCTGTTTCTGGAATGAGGAAAGGCGTTATATGTACATATACATTTAGACAGCAGTTTAATCAAATTGTAATCTGGATCTAATCCTGGTCCCACTGAGGTCAACAGCAAAACTCCTGTTGATTTGAATGGGTCAGATACTCTATACCCTTTTGCTGCATAAAAGAAAAGGTCCAAAGGCTTTAAGAACCAAAACACAGGAGTCTATATTTAAATAAAACATTCTGCCCGAACATTACTGTGTTCATCATTTGACATAACTAGAAACTGAATATATGGATAATAAATCATGCCATAGATCCCTTTGATAGTGTCTATATACTCAAAATACCATTAAGAGTAAGATAATCGTAGGACAGATTTGGAATTAACAGTCAACAGTACATTTTCTCTTGCTATAACGTTTACATTCACTAATTCACACTGGATTCACATGTGCTAAAGCAATAATATGGCTCATATGTTAACAGAATTTGCAGGGAACAAACAGAAACTAAAAAGTGTGTTGTGTTGACTAACTTTCCATTTAAACTAAAGGGAAGGAAGTAGCAGGAATGTCAGGCTATGCTGGAGGTCCCTGATTTCAGACTGTACCATAACAGATTTACTGATCAGGATTCAACAGGTTAGAATAACGCCTGGGTTTCAGCAAAAATACTCACAATAAATCCAAGTTTTTTATAGTCTCGGGTATACATAGATTTGCGTTTCTCAATACTGCCACTGCTGTTGTTGGGTTCAGACTCTGCATCGAAAGCAATTCTTCGGAGTTCAAATATAATATCCCTCTGAGCCTGAGGGGGTTCAGAAAGGGAAAGGTCAGTTTTAAAAAAAGCAGAGAAATGTCTCCTGTTTTGAGTCACAGCAAGGAACTACAAAAGAATGTCTCAAAAATTGCCAACCCCCAATCTTACTTTATTAGAATATAATTTTAAGCAATTAGACAGATGGACATACAGAGTGACTTTGTGTCTCCCTATTTCCCCAAATCCTCACAGTTGAGTAATTTCATTCCTCAGAAGACTCACATGTCCTGACAGACACTTATCGACTCAATCTTGCAAGGCTACACTCCAGCTCACACTTAACTTTAACCATGTGTATATAACACCACTGAAGTCAATGGGATAACTCACGTGCTTCAAGTTTCAGTTTGTGCTCAGTGTTTTCCTGGATCCAGGTCAGAGCGTACTCAGAACATTGAAGGACTGAGCCCTAAGCATTCCTCTCAGTAACAGCAGATTTTTGTTACTAAGGGGATGACGGTGTAGCAGTAATTTCAATTCATATCAATGCTGCACATCTGCAGCTCATCAAGTTTATCTTGTGCCAGTAATAACTGTTTTGCCATTTACAGCTACAGTGCTACTTTGGTTGATGATGTAATGTGTGATGTGTACCAGGTAATTGTGTGTATCCTTTTTCCTTCTGAGTGAAGAGTTGCAGAAACTATCCTGTGTCTATATGTTGAAAGAAAAGAGAGTGCACAATGATCGCTGCGATGTAACCATGTATAATGCTGTCTCTTATCTGTGGAATACCCTAGCTATCCCAGTTTCCCAAACCAGCATATTGTCTTCATTCGAGTCCCTCTTAAAAACCCACTTCTTCTATATAGCCTGCATGAAGCTCCTTTAAAATTAAAGAACCAAGACCTGAAAATCTTTCCCATGGCATCCTGACTTCTTTGAGTCTCTTTTTTCAAACTGCAAGCACCAAACACATTGTTGGAGCTAAGTAATATTAAAAACAATTATTGTTTAACCACAACAACCCAAAATTAAGAATGAACTAGAGTTACAGGGTTATTTAACCATACTCCATCTACATCAGACACTTTTAATTTGAACATTTGCTCTAGTTCTACATGAATAAATTCAACCAAGCATGACTACACATTTCAGGTGGTTCTGATAAACATTAGAAGAAAAAAAATAGACTGACGCTGATCTGGATGTTGTACAGATTTAGCTCAGGATGATGCCAAATTCAATTGATGAACCTCAAGCTCAAGAGACAGGGGTCTGAGAGGAGTAAACTTGCCAGGTTATTGTCTCACTTTTGCATAACAGAAACTAGTTTGTGCAGTTTGTTTTTCAAACAAAAAATCTGGCCTTAATTTCAGACTCCCTGGAAAATGGGTCTTTATAAACACACGTGGGATATCCGTGACTGCTAAGAAGTGCCACTTTGATTAATCTGCCTTTCCTGGCTATAAAGGCTAAGCTTGGCACTACATCTGTCCCCATATTGTTCAGACTGGATTGTGAGAGATGCTTACCTGGTCCTGTGGATCCATTTTGGTCATCATTCTGTCCTCCAGAAGGTTAAAGGTGAGCACTTGCAGAACATAAAGCTGGTGCGCCATTTCATTATTGATGGCCCTCTGGGCCCTGATAACATGCTGTGAAAGGAAGATAGTCAAGTGAATGTCACCTACTCTTTTCCTATCACTGATTCCCATCAGATGGGCTCAGGTGTTTCCATTCCTGTATGTGTTTGACGAGCAGTGGTGTATGCATACTGTTGAAGGGAAAAAGGCAAGCCCGATACTAGTAAGGTGGCTAGGTACACAGGTGTTCCATGGGCTGTGATATTAAATCCTATCCCTTAGTAAGGTTCCTGAAAGCAGTGCACAGAGTCTTCTCCTCCTGCCCTCTAGCTAGAGCATGTGCATACAGAGAACAGAAATTAGCAGCTAGGTCATCCTTTTGAAGAGCACTCGCTTCAGAAGGGCACATGCAAAGAGTGCATTTAAAGAAAGAGCGACAAGAACAAGGTTTCTAAGCAGAAGAGTATTCATGCTGCTGATACAGCTGTCATAGTAAGCCAGTTGCTGCAAGGGAATCAATTACAAATGAACCACACTCCTACCTCTCTACCAGATGATCTCATTCTATATGAGGAAAATGGTTTAAAATTAATTAAAATTAGAATGAAATGCCCATAAACAATAGAGAAGTCACCAAAGTTACAATGCAGGTGCCAAAATGATGGATAATTTCTAGTCACTGAGGTACACAAAAATGCCACGGAAGCTAACTAGATTGATACGATCTTCATCCCAAAGGTTTCTGTAGAGGGTCACTAGCCCAGTAGTGCGTAAGGAGAGAAATGGGCATAACCACCAAGACGGTGCTACTCAGTGGCAGCGCTAAATAGGATGTTTGCTATCCTCTGCTACATGGCATTGGAACATTTATGCCAGGGAATGAGTATCTGGGATTGTTACTCATGTAAATTTCACAGCAGGGGTCAAAATCTAGCCTACTATGTATACAGCCATTTAGGAAGGAAAATATAGCCTTTGAAACTGAAACAGTCTGCTTTTTCCACACTGATCATTTAAAGAAAAAGAGAGGGGGGGGGGGGGGCAGGATCTCCAGATTGCCAAATCTGCCTAATGCTCACATCTATGTCATGTCAGATACTACACTAGTACAGTTTAGAAGAGCCCTGATCTGGCTCTAACTATGGTCAGTGACAAAACTCCCCTGGTCCTCAATGGGAGAAGGCGAAGGAGAAGGCTCTTTATTACGTTTAAGTCCACTTTGAAACATGTCTTGTGCATCTTCCATACAATTATTTATTACCAGCAATAATCTAACTTTGGCAAACTGTGTCCCATTTAAAATCTCAAGATATGTGGACACAAAAGAGTTTTCATATTGTAAAATCATCTATACACATGATGCACAAACAGGCATAGGGGCTGATTTTGAGAGCCATGCAGCACCGTGTACATTGTTTGCTTGACAGAAAGTTCCCAACCCTAAAGTTTGGGTTGCATTACTAATCAAGGCCACTGCAGATTTTTCAAATCCCTCCTAGTCTGCAAGCTAATGCTCATTTTCTCCAAAGGAAGGGAGCCCCAAATACTGCATTTATTCATTATTATATCTTGGTAGAGAAATGACAATTTATGCATTGGGGAAATAACCTCTTTTCCCTTTTGGACAGTCAATTCTGAGTTCATTCAGCAGCAGAACTACCTTATCTAGCAAGCCACAAAACATGTGGAAATACAAAAACAACTAAAAGACCATAAACACGAATAATATACAACATACATCCACCAAAATGGCAACATGTGTTTTTCCCCCTGTGCTGGTAAATAAAATCTTTGGGAACTTTATACTAATACTTACTGTTAAGATGATAGCCCGAAGCTGTTTTTGTGCCAAAATGTTTGCCATCTCCTGTTTTGGTAAAACACAAAGATTTAGCTAAAAGCATGTATTTCAGTGCAGCTGTGAGAAGAACTCTACATTCATTCCTGGGTGTGTTTTAGTACTGAATATCAGCAGTATTTCTCATTAAGAAATTAAATGAGAGGCCTCACAGTGACTGCCTCAGCTGATCTTTTATTTTTGTTTAAATTCAGACCACTCTGAAAATGACAAAAAGGAACAAAGAAAATGAAGGGACTGGAGGCCATACAGTTTCTACCAGGGAGCAGAACATTTTGGCTATCCAAAAATAGCGATAAAAGGATGGAACAGTGATTGAGACCCAATATATATAATATGGGGAAAGTATTTAACATACAAGTATTCTAGCAGAGAAAGACAGGAGGAAGTCGCATATGTTTCTACCTGCTAACTGGGACTTTGAAAATAAGTCGTAGTGAATCAAGATGTGCATATGTGTATTAGACTTTAAAACAGCTGAAAACTAACGCCTTACCTTAAAGTCAACAATTAGCCCGAGTTACTGTATCATCACTGCAAATCAAACTTCTCCCCACTAAAAACTGTTCCATGTTGGTGGGGGTCTTAGACAGGGACCCTCCGTTAAAATCTATAGCTCAGTGGTTTGAGCATTGGCGGGGCCACTTAGGGATCTGGGGCAAAAATCAGTACTTGGTCCTGCTAGAGAAGGCAGGGGGCTGGACTCGAGGTCCCTTCCAGTTCTATGAGATAGGTATATCTCCATATATGTTATATTACTTTATGTTTTAATTTAACTTCTATTTTTATCTTTAACCATTCAGTAACCACCAAGCACACATCTTTGATTCAACATCCATTCTTAAGCAAAACCATCCAATCTCAGCTATTTAGCTGCATATTTAGCTATTTAGCTGTTGGACCTTTATGTGTTGTAATGGTCTTAGTATTTATAAAGTTGCCATTGCAGAAGTATCTAGACAACAGAACTGTAAAACTCTTATTTTCCCTTTATTCTTGTTTGTATATATACATTTGCAGCTCTTTGATCTTTGTACACACACACACACACACACACACACACACACACTCTCACACTCTAAAATTTCATTCAAAAATATACTATTAAATTACATGGGTAAAATCTTGTGCATAGCTACCTATACACTGGTATTAGCATTGCATATTTTGGGCCACTGCTGTAAATTTTGTCTATTGCTATTATTAGCTCATCTGACATTGTCTTACATAATATAGCACAACATATTACATCAGTTCTAATGTTTTATAGTTCAAAGAAACTATCTTAATCATAATCCATTGTGATTCTGTGCCATTATAATTGATTCAAAATACTGCTCATATTCAGAAAAACTAAAAAAGTTTTTGCAAATGGGTTTGCAAGAATAAATATTAATAAAAGCTAGCCAAGTTGTATGTTTATATTAAAAATCTATGCAAGAACACAGAAAACAGGAAAAATTATGACTGAAATAAAATATGAGAAGAAATGGATAACTGCAGAAAGGATACGTAAGCAAGGCAGAAGCAGCATAAACAAAGGCTGGCTCTGGCACTATTAGAAGAGAACCTACTTGCTCTAACACAGAAAGAAAGTGTTAACTTACAGGCAAAGGACAATCAAGGATGTTAACAGTGTTCGCTACATCAAGCTAATGGTATTAGGTCAGAGTGCAGAGGTGAGAAGGGAAAAAAGTGATTGAAGACCAGAGAATCTTTGTTAGAGCTTTATTTTTATTTCTATTATATTTATTTCTATTTCTAAACAATTACTCCTTCCATGAGGAATACATGGAAGAATCCCTTCTCCATCCAAAGGAAAAATCATGGAATCATTTAAAAAAGTGGGATAGCAGCATGTCCACTTTGCCCTTCGAATCTTTTAGTTTCCCGATGTAACACAACTGAGATGTTACTTTTATTGGGACCTCCTTTCGGATCATTGTTTGTCCCTCCTACAATGGGTTATGGTCCATTAACAAAAATGATTCTTACTGAAGAAAATCACTCTCTGATTCCAGCAGAGCTGCACAGATTTACTCCAACCGAGTGGCCTACATTTTAGAAATAAATTCTTGAGGTCTTTCATTATTACAAGATTAGACAAAGTTCTCCATAGTAATCTTCAGCATCACTTCTTAATACACTGGAACTAACAAACAAAACTATACATTTCAAAAGAGTTTTTTAAATGTGTCATTTTGTGCCTCAAACACTTTTGGCTTTCTTCTGCTATTGCGACAAAGTTCTTTTTTTTTTTTTTTTTTAAATAACCATTGTCCAGCATTATCCCTGATAGGAGTAAAGTAACAAGGGAGTTTTCCTTTCAAAAACTTTGTTTCTTTACATTACAGAGCCAGACAAAAGAAAATAGGATAGTCACAAGTCACTACTAGAAAGTTAGCTATATTTTTTTATTACAGTGTAGTCAACTAAACAGAGTTGGATCCTCATACTGCAGCTTATGGGAGTTTGCCAAAGCCTCGGGCATTGTGCAGGATTTTTATATAAAATTGTATGGTCCCTTTGAGGAGTTTGCAGTGCAAATTCTGGCAATCATAAGTTTTCCACACTTTCCAGTTCACAGCACTACACCTGCTGTGTTATTGATATAAAAGTAATATAGCATCACATCGTGAACCCAGGTGTAAATTCCAAGCCACATTCTTCACAATTGTTAGTGAAATTCTTTGTACTATTATGCCCAGTGTGGTCTGGTTTTGACAATATGATTTTTCAGTTCACTACTTCACATACATCAACTATCAGCAACGGCAACTGGACCTGGAAATCCAAGTCCAAGCAGCAAAACAATTAAATGAACTATG
The DNA here is from genome assembly GCF_013100865.1 of Trachemys scripta elegans. Classification (NCBI taxonomy): domain Eukaryota; kingdom Metazoa; phylum Chordata; order Testudines; family Emydidae; genus Trachemys; species Trachemys scripta. The sequence continues at coordinate 87,989,053 of NC_048299.1, forward strand.
ATTGCATAACCTCATTATTTTGCCTCAGAGATGTAGAATGCAATCAAGGTTAGCCTTTAAACCTACGTTAAAGTTAATAGAAACTTTCCCTTTCCTGGATATATGGACTAATACTTAACCACAACACATAAAGGGTCAAGGTTCTGACCACTTAACCACTTTAAAGACCCCAGGAAATTTTCTCCAAGTGGGGATGTTAACCCCAGCCTCCTGGCCAAATGTCTAGTCAGGTAATTATTTTCTATCTACCAGAATCTCCCTCTGCAGTTTCATTAGGTTGCAGTGGTGTTCTTCTCTCTCTATTATGTAATATTAAAGACAGCAAGGATCCACTACAAAGCGTGGCAGCAATTATGGTGGGTGAAATGATTCCTATGTATCCCTTAGCACCCTCACAGGAGTGTTGTGAAGCTTAATTAGCGTCTGCAAAGCACTTTGAGATACTCAGTGCCTTTCAACTATAGGAGAGCTGATTTCAGAAGCATGCAGCAACTTTTCTTTTGACTTAACAGAGACATTAAATTAAGTTAAAAAATGAAGGAAACAAAAAACTTTCCATGAAAGTTACATTGAAAAATCCACTTCTTATAAAAAATGATTTTTTGACTCTTTCTAGTATTTTGGCACTTAAATAATTGGCCTGAGTTTCAACAGTGTTGAACAAGCAGCACCTTCACATCAGATACCAGTGATGTGTCTCCACCAGAGTTCCTGCAATTACTACCACTGGGGAGAAATTCTAAGAAAAGTATCTAGTAGCCCAGGCTAATATCTTAATAAACGTAATGCAACTGCTCCCACATACCAGACATTACACTCCATCTCCGTTTAACATGGAGCAGCAGTCTTGAAATATTTCCATTGGAGGCTTCTGAATTTTAGCTAAGTGGAATTTTAGCACTAAGTTAGCTAAGTGGAACATTATTACAGTTAAGCAACTCACACATAGACATTTTGTTTTCGAGCTATGATATAAAAAAGGAATTCCCCTTTTAAACAACAATCTGAAAAAAAACAGTTTACAAAAAAAAAGTATGATGTTACAGAGTGGGTTGGCAAAAATTTCAATGCACTACATAACCACAGCAGTAAATGCAAACACCAAAGAGTGCAGTTTCCTAACACAGTCAATACAGTTTATCTGAAGCTAAATTACATCAGAAAAGCTCAACAGGCCTGATTCACCTCTCATTTACACCAGTGTAAGGCAGAAACTAAACTGTATGGAAGTACACCAGTGTACGATAAGCAGGTCCCATATCAGCTCTAGTCAATGGTAACAAAAGTGCAAAGGGAGACCATAGAGATGTAGATAAGCTGCCAAAAGTAATCAGACTCTGCTATAGGTCTGCAGATGAACAACAAAAACCAACAACTCACCTGCCTCTTGTCATCAGGTGCTTTAAGGAAAAGTGCATTTATTACTGCAATCGTGTAGGTTTGGATTTCTTGATCTGTCCTGTGTGGAACATGATTGTAATAATTATGGCAGATGGTATATGGATACAAGCTTTAGAAATGATTTTTTTCTTATTGTGTTATCTGAGAACAGAAAATTAAGCTGAAGACACAAAATATTCAGTAAATAAGCCTGCTAATCAAGGATTAAAGTATTTGTATGTAATACACATTTTAAATTAATAGAAAGCTCCTGAATTTATCTAACACCCAGTATTACTGTATACAGCTTTTGCCTAGCCATCCAACCATTATTTATCCAAAGCACTTTCAATTTAAGAAATTTTTCCTTCCCAACCTCACCCTCAGCAAGGGATGCTGTTCTACCCTACTACTTTTCCAACAATGGTACACAAATGAATCCATCTGCATCCTAACAGTACTCACCATTAATGGGGTGTCAGCTCCATTCCCCCCCTTCCATTCAGCCATATAGAAGCTACTACACAACCAGTTTAGCCAGAACTGGTGATATACCATGGACAATACCACAACATTCATTACAAGTTGTTCGGCCATTGTTAGCTGAGGCTGAATGTAATCTATCTCAGAGACTATATGTAAAAGCTGTTCTCTTTACAACTCTAATTTTAAACACAGTGCTCGTTCAAGTCATTATCTAGGATACTCACCCCTGAAGATGTGGGATTAACTGGCCAATTGTGATCTCCTGGGCTACCTTCTGGTACAGCTCATGGCTATTGAGCACCATAGACTCCAGGATTGCTAATGACCGTTGCAAGATAGAGATGTCCGCCGCAAATTTGTTCACATAACTTGCTATCTACAAATTTAAACATTTGATTAATTCATATCTTGTTTACATGCACAGGGAAAGGGAAGGGGGGAAAGGCTGGATTCAAAAGCAGAAGGGACAATTTGTGGAGATGCTAGTTGTTAGATGTGCATAAATGAATACTAGGAAAGTATCAACCAGTTGTGTTTATTAACATCAGAATACATTGAAGCAAATAATGAGCCAGATTCTCAGATGATGTGAACTCGTATAGATTTGTTTAAATCAATGGAGCTATACCAATTTACACCAGCTAAGTATCTGGCCAATGTTCAAACATCACATGTTGTATGAAATCACCACTGAAAAATTGTAAGAGGATGTTTTGGAAAGAGCGGGGGAGGAATATTTTATCCTTCCTAACGTAATAATCCAGCTTGGGCATTTTTTATCTTTTATTGGACCACTTTCTGTTGCTGAGAGAGACAGGCTTTCGAGCTTACACAGAGCTCTCCTTTGGCTCACTGGTAAAACAACAGCTGGGCAGAAGTGACTAAAGCAGCAGCAATCTTCCCAGTGAAAACTGCCTTCCTCTAGCATAATCTACATGTTTTCTCTCTATCATCCCATGACTTCCAGTGCAAAAGAAAACCAACCTCACTCAAAACCTATCTCCATCTTACAATTTTTAATTGAGCCAGCATGGCTGGCTCTAAACGTGGTTTGCTTCCACGTGCATGATGGTAAAAACTCCTAGTAACTACTGTCAGCTAATAAGTGTTTCATCCCTACTGCAGGTGGAGGTCAACACACAGTTGTCTTCTTGTAACCAGCTCCGCACACTGTTTTTGCAGAGTGGCTATCACACCCCTCCCCATACCTATGTAACCAGTGTGGCTCTGCAGCAGAACGTGTTAGACTGCATCATCCTGCATGCTGCTGATGTACTGTGTACATGTCCTCTAGGAACTTTGCCTTCTGCTGAGGACCTATGGGAGAACAGCCCAGATTTTCCCAGAATGCACGGACATAAGCATGATTAAGCAGAATGATACCTGAAGATGCACCAAAGTTGTTTTGATAGCCAAAAAATTGCTCCATGGGGACAAACTGAATCTTACAAGCAGTAACTGTTAAGGTGATTGTGTCTCTAACCAGTTACAAAATCATGGTTAAAAGCTATAGCATTGATAAAGCCTTAAGTTTTGTGCTTGTGAAATTTTGAGTGGAAGCAGAAGGAGGAAAGCAGCTATTTTTGTACAGGATTATTGTGTGCATTGTAGGCATCGAAACAAAGAGAAGAAAAAAAATCTACTATGCTGCTGCTCCTGCTACAGTCTCCCACTCCCACCCTCTACCCCATTACTCGCTGCATGAGTTTGTGCTCCTGCAGATGACACAGTGGGTGTTCCTCAATCAGTAGTCAGTGGGGTGACCACTGGTCCAAATGTCTGTTGTGAACTTAAATATCCCCACAGTTCTTTTACTGAAAGGCACTAAGCTGAATGCCCATATTTTTACCTACTTTGCATTAAAGCAAGAGGAACATGGGATGCATATGATGGAATTTAAGTCAGGCAGCCAGGATACAAAGATCAACATTGCAGAGAAGTGAACACAGGGGTAAGTTGTGGAAAGTATAATCAAGTGACAAGAGTAGGAGCAACAGAAGAGAGCTAGCCTTTGTCTATACTGAGATTTCAGCCATCAGTGCAGCTGCATCAGTGCAAACCCCTAGAATAGACATGATTTACACTGGTATATTATGATTTACATGGGTCCCGCTTACCATGCATGGTTTCAAACTGGGTAAAATGTGCCAATGGAAATCATGCTTCACTGGTGTAAATCACATCTATATTAGGGCTTTAAATTAATGGAGATATCCCATCTCCTAGAACTGGAAGGGACCTTGAAAGGTCATCGAGTCCAGCCCCCTGCCTTCACTAGCAGGACCAAGTACTGATTTTGCCCCAAATCCCTAAGTGGCCCCCTGGTGCAGCTACACTGGTGGCTGAAATCCCATTGTAGACAATGCGTTAACTAGGGTTACCATACGTCCGGATTTTCCTGGACATGTCCGGCTTTTTGGTCCTCAAATCCCCGTCCGGGGGGAATTGCCAAAAAACCAAACATGTCCTGGAAAATGCCGGCATCCCTGCCCCAGTCCCCGGCTTACCTGAGCGGCTCCGGCAGGCTGCGAGCTGCAGGCGGATTCCCTGCTGCGGCTGCGGCTGCTATTGCTCCCCCCAGACACCTCAGCTCTGTGTAGCTGAAGAGCCGAGCTGCCCGAGCGCTACCAGCTTCACGGTTTGCCGGGCAGCCCCCAGATCTCCAGACCTGCTGCGCCCCCGGCCAGGCGCTTCCCCAGCGCAGCTGGAGCCCGGGAGGGGAAGCGCCCAGCCGGGGGCGCAGGGTCTGGAGGTCTGGGGACTGCCCGGCAAACCATGAAACCGATAGCGCTCGGGCAGCTGTTTCGTGTGGCTGGGAGGGAGGAGGGGGAATGCGGGGCACTCAGGGGAGGGGGCAAAGTTGGGGCGGGGACTTTGGGGAAGTGGCAGAGTTGGGGGGGGGCGGGGAGGGGAGGGGGCGGAATTGGGGCAGGGACTTTGGGGAAGGGGTGGAGTTGGGGCAGGGAAGGGGCGGGGCGAGGGCCCCGTGGAGTGTCCTCTTTTTTAAAACCTTAAATATGGTAACCCTACCTTAACCAAAACTACTCTTCTGCTCCCCAGCCAGAATCCCTTTTCATTGTTGCAAATGTGCAGCCAGAGCATAACAGAATGGTTTGCACACAGAGGCTGCATCTACACTACACACCACTGGCAGCAGAAAGCACACTGTGGTGTGTAGCTACAAGTGTCAGTGAAAGTCTCTGGCAGCGGAGAAAGACTTCAGCAGCTCCCCACTCCCAGAGCCCTTCACTGCAGTGAGGAAAAGCTCTGGCAGGGGAGAGACAGCTGGGAAAGGTTGCTGGAGTCTTTCCCTGGGGCAGAGGAAGGGTTCCAGTAACAGGGAGTCAGCAGGACACTAAAAATAGCAGTGTACATGGGAAGGACTGCTTGGGGGAACAGAGAATCGTGTGGGTATGTACTCGAGTACGTACGCACACCCTTCACACGTATCTTTACTCAACTTGCTTAAGCCATGCTTCACCATCTACACTGCTATTTATATCCATGCTTGGTGCACTACATGCATAGGTACACTACATGCCACCCAAAGAAGAGTGCAGTGTAAGACACATCCTTACAGACCAGTCATATGCTGCAGTCATCAAAAATTTTGCTGAAATGAAACATTTTGTACAAAGCAGTGAATGTTCATGGAAACTCCACACACACACACACACACACACACACACTTCAACTGGTTTTAAATTTCCATAAAAGATTTCCCAGCTCTGCCTAGCTCATGGGTGAATTAAGGGAAACTGAGGCATGGAGATTGAAGTCCCAGTTAATCAAGGCACTTAAAAACGTGCATAACTTTAAGCATTTGAGTAGCCCCACTGGGGTGCTGAAGTGCCTTGCTGAATCAGGTCCTAAATGTCTTGTTTAAGAGGACACAGGAAATCAGGGCTTTCGTCCCATCACCAAATAGAAGGGGGAAAAACAAATGGCAACTTTAATTGCAACAGAACTGTGACAGAAGGCAAAAAGCATCAGGTCCTTTAAACAGCAATCTGTTCATTAGTTACTGCCTGGAACATTTTGATGTCAGTATAGATATTGAAGGAGCTGATATGGTGTGGTTCAAATGCCAGTCCTCCTGCAGAATAAGTTTTTCAAGTTATTATCTTATTTTCAAATAGAGGACTGTTATTATTGCATTTGACTAGCGAACAACAAACTGTATGTAGTAAAAAAGACAGCTATTTTTCCTGGTGCCATCCTCTTCCCGTGCAGCAAATTTTAGAAAAGGAGAGTAAACAATTCAACGTGATCAAGGGCATCTGCATTACAGAGAGTTATGAAACAGGCATGATATTTATAGCTTAAAAGTTGTTTAAAATGTCTTGAATAGGCTGAGATTTTCCCAAGATGCCTAGAGGATTTTGACACACAAATACCATTGATCATCATGAGAACTGTACATACAAATCCTTTAGGTGGCTTTGAAAACCTCAACCTAAAAGAACTGCAGTGTCAGCAGTGTGAGGGAAGACAGCAGGCAGGAGGGAAAGGACTGTTGCTGACAGCCAGTACTGGAAGAAAGCCATATGCAGAGTATAAAAGATGGTGAAAAATTATATTATATAGGCTATTTTTTCTCTTGGTATAAAAACTTACACATTATAAATATAGTATAAGGAAAAGACATTTTTCTCTCCCACTGAAATTAATTTCTTTGAAAACATTATTTGGACAATATGAATTATTCTTTTAATACCAGTTTGAATGACACCTATTTCAATGCAACCGTATGCATTCAGATGTTGGAACTTGCATTGCATTTAGCTTGTTGTTCATTCTACATGACTAAGACAATGTAGAGGTTCCTCTAAGTTTTCTTGAGGCTTCTGCCTTTGAAGTTAGATGTTTTTTCACTTTAACTTTTCCCTTCCAGCTTTGCCTCCGTCTAGTAGAGAAAAGCTCTTCACAGGGGCAGGGCTGACGTGCCCCCCTAGCTTAGCAGTAGATCTTCAGCCCCCATATCTGCACTGTCAGTGGTCACGCCAGCCCACCAGCAACTTCAAAGGGTCTGGCTGGTGCTAGTGAAGCAACAGATTCCCATGAGAGAGAAGGAAGGCCCTAGCCCTGATCCCTGGCATGCACTGAAGGTGATGGGGGCTCCACATGGGTGCAGAGGTCCATATGCACATAATACATTGCACGGCTGGGTCGTAACTATGCACCTTTCCTGCATCTCTGCTTTTCTCCTTCTTTTCTATTTTCTCCCCTCTCCCATTCTTCCTTATTCTTTCTATTGATCCCTTCTCTGTTCACTCTTTTCTTCCTTCTCCTTGCCAGGATGGCTGAGTTAGGTGCCTCACTAGGCAGGAACACATTTTTAATAGGTTGCCCAAGGGCATTTACCGATTAGGAATGTTGGGCCCAGAATACACGGCAGACATACCAATATCAGGCAGTGCACTTGCTAGCTTTTCCTGTAATTACTTTGTATCCTGCAGGGCAAAGGAAGAGGTTGGATAAGAAATTAATTTTATTTGGTTGACAAGATAGCATTTGTGGGCTTTGTACTCATTTGTTAGTGGGCTCTTCCAAACACAAAGGACGTGTCTTATATAAGTCTGTTACAAAACAGTTGCATTCTATTCTTTATAGTGGAAAAATGTAAAATAAAACTATCAAACCTATAAGATTTTTTAAAAACAGAAAAAGATATGCAGTAAGACATATTCAATAACTGTTTGGAAATCTGTCTGTAAATATCTATGTCCCAGACACTTAAATAGGACACTCCACCTTGCTCAAAAGTGACACTATCAGGTGATAAGTGACAGAAATTCTGTTCTGGGTTAACCATGTAACCCAACTGACTTTAATGAAGTTACATGAGTGCAAAAGAGCACATGTTGGAGCCCATATTTTTAAAAATCAAATGTCTTGACTGCTCACAAATAATAGTTTTGATTATGAAAATTGATTTTTTAAATTCTAGTTCTCTTTTCACTGTTCTGCTTATTTCCTGTTTTTGTATTGATTCTTTCAGCTTGGACAGTGGAACTAAACTTGTCAGTTTCACTTAGGCAATAGTCATTTTCTAACCAAATTTAGATTGCAGACACTGCAGGGAAATGTCTTTAAGAAAGAAAGAAAAGTTTCCATGAGATATTTTAATATTATTGCTACAGTTATTATTTTGTGAAAATATTACTATTCATTTTTAGTCTTTTTATAAGATTATTTTGGGTCAAGTTTATCCCAATAGTATCTTTTTCATGAGACAATGTCATCTTAATAAAAAACAGCTCTACTTTCTTTTTTTTTTTTTTTTTTTTTAAGGTGTTAATATTTTAAGCAACACACGATTACTATAAATGAAAAAGATTAGAGGGGGAAAACACGCTTTTTTTCCAGTTTGTTTAATTTGTGCATTTAACAGTACTTTTGTATAATCAGTGTCACTGTTTCTATTATATCATCAGTTTTCCTGGTTTGTGTGGGGAGAGAAAAAACATTTAAAACAAGAACATTTGATTATAAAACAAGAGAAATTAGCAGGGTGACTCAAGAGCAGGTGTAGGTCCCAAAGCTACTTTTAACTCACTTTAGAGAGAGAAGGTGGGTGAAGTAATATATTTTATTGTATAAATGATGTTGGCGGAAAAGCCAAGGTTTCCAGTTACAAACCCATTCTTCAGAGTCCTTTCATTTCAGTGTACAATACAACCAAACAAAAAAGGAAACATTCTGTCATTGTTCTTGGTTCAAGCCAAAGGAAGGCCTTGTCTTAAGTTTAAACTTCAGCTTACACTAAGTTGATATAAGGTACAATTAAGCCAAAATGAGAGTCCACATAAGGAACCAATTTAACTAAAGTCAGTTTCTAAACCCATTTAATAAATCAATATCATTTTGTCATGTATGTAAAGCTTAAGAAAGGCATCACAGACTTGATCCTGTTCCACTGAAGTCAACAACCGTGAGACTTCAGTAGAAGTAGGTTCAGGCTCCACAACAACAAAAAATTTAGTCTGAAACAGCCCTTCTCTCTCATCCCCCACACACACTTTCAGAGACATATTTTGCTGACTTGATTACTATCTACCTGAATAAGAACATTTCTCTCCAAATGCTTAAAACTAAACACACAAACCGACATTAAAAACATGCACTGTAAGATAGAAATTTACCTTTTTAATGAATGCCACCGAGAATGTATCCCATGATACAATCCCATGATCCATCAGCTCAACAAATGCAGTCAGTGTAAAGGACAACATATCTCCAAAGCTGGAAGAGACAGGAGTCATAACAACAGTTACCAGTAATGCAGCAGGGCAACGATAAAGGGAACAGTGGCAGGAAGCTCTTAGAAAGGCAAGACAAAAAAGCCAGAGACGTGTTAAGAGGTAGAAAGCAGAGCAAAAGAGGCCATGCAACCAAGATACTCCACAACACATTAGCATTGGCATCAAAGACTATCTCCTGGAAGAGACCAACTCTCATTTGTGAGAAAACTTCATGCAAAGGCCAAGAAAATCACCCAGTGCAGATTAAACCTCTCTTTTAGTCCACATTTTTAGAGCTGAGGGAGGAAATCAAGCTGAGTCCTCCTTTAGCAAATGAAGTGGACACTCCCATTTGAATGTCATCTCGCTTTTATACCAATGTGTCAGGTGTGTTCACAGAAAGTTAGTGAATTGTTAATTCCTTCTCTTCACAGGAGACAAATAGAGGAAGTATTTAGAAAGAGACTACCTGTGTTGTGCAGCAACTTTTCCAATAATTAATATTTAAAATCTATTTACAGAAGGAAGTCATTATTTAGGTTGCTCATAGGCAAAATTCTACCACCCTTACTCCTGCTGAGTAGCACCTCAAGAGTTGTCCACTGCAAAGTTGCACCAATTTAACTGAAGACGCAATTTAAAGTGGATTTAGTGAAACCAGAGCAAAAGGCTGTGTGGACATTTGTAAACTGAATTAATATCAATCTAATTTATATCAATTCATGGTAAGTCAATTAGGAACAGGGTTAAACTTAACCCAAATACCAGACTAAAATAAGTGTGTCTACACAGGATTTTGTCCCATTTAACTTTCAATTTAAAAACTGATTTAAGTTAAGCCAGTTAACTTGTGTGCAGTCAAGGCCTGGGTGCATCAGCAGCCCTATTGGTTTCAGAGGGGCCATTCATAAAGTAAGGGACTACTCAGAACGAGTGGTCGTGGCAGAACTAGATCCTAAATGAGGTGACATGATCCTTCAAGGTACTGAGCACTCTGCCACTGATCCAGCAACATACTGAAGCATGTGATTAACTTAAAGCACAAGAGCATTCCCATTGACTTCAGTGTGACTTCTCAAGCACTAAAAGTTAAGCACATGCCTAAGAGCTTTGCTGGATCAGGCCAACATGGTCAGCACCATTCAGAAATGAGCCCAATATCCTGGTGGCAGTTAAGGGAAATTTGATTCATAATCCTTACTGGTATATTTGTTTTGTTTTACAAATCCTGCACCAACTAAGACAAATTGGTTATCATCTGCTCAAAAGGGAGGATGAACCTGATACCGAGGAATGAGACAAAGTCTATAGGAAGGATCACTGTTGCAACTAGCATTCATTGTTTACTGGAAAAATTGGGGACTTCCGTGTTAATCTAGCATTAAGTGGTATTTTAACTTATCCAAAAATATAAAACTTCTATCTTTATTACAGCCTTAGGTTGAAATATTTGAAGGACATTAGTTTTTAGGTCCATCTTGCATCTCTTACATGTGCTTGCTTTGGACAACTTTTTGTCCTGTTAAATATTAAGTGCTTTTTCAGAGCTGGGGGACTTCACCTACACAATTAAAAAAAGAGACAGCATAGCTCCATTGGTCTAAATCTAAATGGCTCCATCCTATTGCAGTGACATTGTAAAATTAAAGAAATATCTTACAACTTCTTAGTTTTGTGAACAAGTAATATTCTAAATACTATTTAAAGATGGAAACCAATGCAGAGTTCAGGTAAACATCTGTGAAGGGAAAGATTTTGGAATCCCTTACATTCCCAAGGCCTGGTCTACACTTAAAATTTAGGTTGACATAGCTGAATCAGTCAGCAGTGCCCAATGTAACTATGCTGACTTAACACCCAGTGTAGACACATTCTACCATCAACCTACCTACTGCTTCTCGGGTAGTGGTGTTCTTACACTGATGGAAAACCCCGTCCATCAATATAGGCTATGTTTACACTAGAGGATTATGCTGGCATCGCTACAGCAATCTATTATAAATGATTAGTAAATCTAGGCTACATTAAATGTAAAGGCCTTTGCCATAAGAAAATATAAAAGAAGATTGTATCCTTCTGTTGCTTCTTTATGTTGTATAAATAAATTCTGGTAGATTGTTGACACAGAAAAACGTAGAGGCAATATTCTGCTTCCTTTTTATTGTAGAAATCCACATCTTATCTACCCTGAGAGACTCTATAGCAGTTGGAGAGCTCGTGAAATTTTAACATCACAAAAAAGTGGAAGATGAACAATTAGAAGAGCTATTTAGGTCACTCTGTTTAAAGTTCTTTGGGGTTTGGTTTTTTGTTCTTGTTGTTTTTTTGGTTTTTGTTTGTTTATTTGTTTGCTTTTGGTAACACTTACTCAATGCCAATGCCTAAATGGCACTTGGGAGAAAGATACAGTTGTTAAAGATTCAGTACACCTGCCTCTCCAATTAAGGTGTGAGCTCTTGTAACACACATCTCCAAGAAGTCCTCCACTAAATCACAAAAGATCAGATTTGACATTTCTGAGTAAAAAAAAGCAAGCAAAATTCATATTGAACATAGTAGCTTCATTTAGCTTAAAGTTAAACCAATTTAATGACACCCTAATTCTGAATGAGTGTCTGCACAGGGGTTTAATAGGATTTAACTACTCTACTTTAAATTCACACCTTTAGTTAATTTGGGTTAGCTTTCCTGAGTCCAAGCTTGAGTGGCTTCCCGAGCTCGGACTCAGGTGCAACACCACCTGTCCTGCAACGTCCACATTGCTATTTTTAGGATGCTAGCTCAAACTAAGCTAGTGCAAGTCTGTCTACCTGAGCTGGAAAGCACACCTCCCAGCCGCAGTACTCACATATCCTAAGAGGGAAACCCTCTAGCTTGAGTAACCAAGCTGTGTGTACAGGAGAGAACCTGCTGGGATTAGAGGAAAGAATTCAGCCTTACAATTGCAATATCCCCAGTGGTAGGTGGAATCTACCAGCCCCTACCTCCAAAAAACCTGTCTGCCAGATTGCAAGGACCCACAGAAGAGAGAGAAACCACTGCTGTGTGGCACAAATGGAGGGAGCATCCTTCCAACATAGGCTCTAAGAATCCTGCATGATCACCAAAACCATACTAGTTCTGCCGAATCCAGTGCCGGCTGCGCCTGCGTGGATGGTGGAAGGGACTGGTCCCCAAAATGAAAAACATAAACAGTGCTTCATGTAATGAGTCTGCATTCCTCTGAAACTTTGGAAGTTAAAGCTAACACTTGTTAACTACAAAATTCTCATCCTGCCCCACTAGGTGTCACTATAGCACTTCAAATAATTACCGGAGAGGCAAAAAGAGCTCTAATGTTGGAACTACACAAGTAGAAATAAAAAATAAAATCCATGTCAACATAAACATACATCAGTAGGAGCATAATATTATCAAAGTATTGAACAGCCACTGGTAAGCTTAACAGATGAGCATCAGAAATAGAACAGCTAAGCAACGAAAGCAGTCCCAAGAATAATTAATTGGCAAGTTAAGATTTGAGCAGTGTATTAAAGCCTGGATCATCGATTCATTTTTTTATTTTTTTTTAAGTTTACAAAAAATGGTTAACCTTTGCAGGTGGAATTAACTTAAATTCCCAAGCAAAATATAAACTTAGTTTCATTATTTTATACTAATACATTCACACAGACATATACACTCAGACCATTAAGAGAGGCAGATAGTATAATGGCTGCAAGAAACTTCATGGAAATCCAGGTTTGTCCAGAACAGTAATCCAAGAGAATAAATAGCATATGCCATCTAATACAAAATCTCATCCCACCAGTGCTTCATTCATATTGAATCAGTAGGAAGAAGGATCTTTTTCTATACACATTTGTGCCAAGATCTTTCAGGACTATTTTACATCTCATGAGGCACAACCAGACCCTTTCAGCCTTTGCAAAATGATTTAGCAATCTAGTGTTAATTCCTGATGAAGATGCTGTTAGCGTATGCCATCACAATAAGGATGATATAGGTTTTCTTTAATGATCAAAGACTCAGGTAAATATAATCTCCTATCCTGCTAACACTGAGATTTTAATGAAGACTGAGATCAACAAAATTACACCACTCTGTTGATGCAAGCTGTACCACTCGGTTGATGCAATACTGGATGGTATTCATTCTGAACTTTGATCTTTGCCACCTAAATCCCAGCATGTGATGCACCTATAGGTCCCTTACTGAAAAGTCAGTCAACCATCTTATTATTTGAGACTTTTTTTGTGCATATCAGAGCAAAATCTGTGAATCATTTTACTTTCCTGAAAATTTACTGCATTCTCATGATTATGAAACTGAAGAAACAATTCGAGATATTTGGTTTTCCCTGCTAAGAAAATGAAAGGAATGTTTCCCTCCTTTTTCTCCACACACTCATGTTACTATTATGTCTACATTAGAGAAACAACTATGGGCAAAAACACTAGTTACAATATGTCACTCTTCGCACATGTATACATGATGTGTCTGAGATTGTTAAAGCTGTCTAAGGAATTTGGATTTCCAATTAAAATAAATTAAAATTAATGGGAATTGGACATCTAGCCCCTTCACCCCCAGACAGCTCTATATTCACATACATACACACTGGAACAATATATTCCCACCAGGCATGATAATGCTGTGATGGAAAGCTACTGAGATCTTTTGATGACTCTTTAAACTAAAGGCTTGCCTACACTTCAAACACTACAGCATCACAGCTGCAGCCACCTACGTCAATGGGAGGGATTCTCCCAATGGCGTAAGTAATCCACCTCCCTGGGAGGTGGTAGCTAAGCTGACCGAAGAGTTGTTCGGTCACCATAGTGCGGTCTACACTGGGGGTGAGGTTGGCTTAACTACCTCACTCAGTGGTGTACATTTTTTCACAGCCCTGAGCGATGTAGTTGGGTCAACCTAACTGTTTAGCGTAGACCAGGCCTTAGTGACTCAAAAGTGTTTTTGCTGTCATGTGGACACAAAGATAGCATTATAATGCATAGGTGGGGATGTATCGAGTCATATGATCTGTGGTAAGGGTAAAAGATACATGGACAGAGTTGGACATTAACTGTTAATTGTCACTAGTGGCTAGGATACCAGCTCACCAAATATAGCGTCTGGAGGAAATTCACTTGCCCTTCAAGACAATTCTAGAAGGGGTGGATAGAAGCACAAAGGCAGCACCAGAAAGGCAGTTGATCTATACCTGGGATGGAGGGAAGGCTGCAGGGACAATAATTGCTGTAACTCAAGAGGAGGCCAGGCGAGGGAAGCAAATCCATGACTCAAAAGCCAAGGGAAGAAAGGTACTAATTTCAAGCCCTGTATAAAGTACTTGTGCTTACAGTGGAGTACTGAGCAGCTCAGGAAGTGTCAGTCTTATCTGCACAGATCATGAGCCTGATTCTGTGCTGACTTGCACCTTGTGTAATCATTCTCAAAGTGAACGTAAACTGCTACCAAACGAGACTGATAGCCCTTCAGACAGCCACATTGCACAGGTGAGAACTACTAAATAAGGTGTGAGGCAGTTGCCAAGCGTTTTCTGTGGCTCATAAACTGCATGTGGCTCTTTTACAGTTAAAAGGCAGCTCCGGGAGCCACCCATACACCCAGGGCCGGTTCCAGCATTTCTGCCGCCCCAAGCAAAAAAAAAAAAAAAAAAAAAGAGCAGTGATTGCGATCGGCGGTGGCAGCAATTGGAAAAAAAAGCCGCGATTGACGGCGGCAGTTCAGCAGCAGGTCCTTCGCTCCTAGAGGGAGTGAGGGACCTGCAGCCCCCGAATTGCCGCAGGTGCCGCCCCTCTCCCTTGGCCGCCCCAAGCACCTGCTTGTTAAGCTGGTGCCTGGAGCCGGCCCTGCTTACACCCCCCATTCTCCGCCTACAAGACTGAAGCTTGGGGCTTTTGACCTGCGGTGGGGTGGTGGGACTAAAGGACTGGGAGGGAGGGGTTTAAGGGATTTAGCCCCACGGATGGGCATTGGGGCAGAAGCCCACACCCGGGCAGGCCTCTCCCATGGGGCAGGTTGTGCACGTCTTGCGGGAATCCAACTTCTGAAGATTATTGTATGCAGCTTGGAGGGTCAGTAAGTTTGGCCACTCCTGCAATATAACAATATATCTGTGCAATAGCAATTCTGCAGTTATCACAAATCATATTTTTGTGCCCACCAAGTACCAGTGTAATAGTACTTTGAGTCCAACTTCTCAAGCTTTCAGTACAAAGGATTAACCATAACGCTACCAATGTTAATCTGCCGGCATCTTCGAAAAAAGTATTACTTGTAACGCAGCTAGGCTTGCGTCTTACCTCTCCATTATAACCTGGGGGCTTGTCTATACTTGGAAGTTAATTTAGATTAAGGAAGAGTGTGAATGTAAAGCACTATAGCTATTCCTGAATAACTCAACGTGTAGACACTCTCATTCCAGAATAAGACCTCGTCTAGACTACAAATGCTTTGCTGCTGTAGCTATACCAGTTGAGCCTCCTAATGTAGACACAGCTTACACCAAGAAAAGGAGTTGTACTGCCAGCATGGCTAAACCACTTGTACAAGTGATATTTAGTTATGTCGACAGAAGCCCTCCTCTGTCGGCATAGCTCAGGGGTGGGCAAACTACGGCCCGGGGGCTGCATCTGGTCCTTAAGACATTTTAATCCGGCCCTCGATCTCCCGCCGGGGAGCAGGGTCAGGGGCTTGCCCCACTCTGCATGTGCCGTGGCTCCTGGAAGCAGTGGCATGTCCCCCCTCCGGCTGCTACGCACAGGGGCAGCCAGGGGGCTCCGCAGGCTGCCCCCACCCCAAGTGCCACGCCCGTAGCTCCCATTGGCCATGGGCCGGTGCCTACGGACAGGGCGGCCCTGATCCCCCCCTCCCACCCTCTGAACCCCTCTGTCCCAGCCCAGAGCACTCTCCTGTACCCCCAACCCCTCATCCCCAGCCCCATCCCAGAGCCTGCATCCCCAGCTGGCGCCCGCACCCCCACCCCCCTGCCTGAGCCTGGAGCCCCCTCCTGCACCCTGAAATCCTCATTTCTGGCCCCACCGCTGAGCCCGCACCCCTAGCTGCAGCCCTCACCCCTCCCTCACCCCAACCCCCAATTTCGTGGCATTCATGGCGCGCCATACAATTTCCATACCCAGATGTGGCCCTTCAGCCAAAAAGTTTGCCCGCCCCAGGCATAGCCGGATCTCTGCTGGAGGTTTTGTCAGCATAGCTATCGGTTAGGTGACACCCCTGACCAACATAGCAACATAGGACAACAAAACTTTGTTGTGTAGATCTAGCCTAACAATTCCTTGTTCTGGTTTAGTATAATCTGCTTTGTGGATGGGATTCAGGACTTATTCAGGAACAGGAATAATTTTATGTGTAGACAAGCCCTAACCCCATTGCTCTAGGACCAACAATTTGAGTGCAATCCAATATTTTACTCAAAAGTGTTGGTAAACAGGTTTTGAAAATAAAATAAAGGCAGTCAATAGGACTCAAGGGACACAGGAAATTAAACCACTTCTCAAAAATATTCTCATTCAGAGCAGAAAATTATTATACAAGCCTTGCAGGGCAACAGATCAAGTTTTAATAGTGTCACCTTTCCTAAGATGGCATGTACAAGTTACTGTCGGTAACAAAATGAGGTAGCGGCACATTCTGAAATAGCAAGTCTACTTGTTAAGCAAAAATGACTCACTCTTTTTTAATATTAGTTTTTTACTTCTTTGAAGTAACTAGTCACGAAGACAGGAAGGGGAGGCTGTGTGTGACACAAGGGGCCTCATTCTTTTTGAAACTTTGGTTTGTTCATTTGGGCTCTAGGATTTTTAACTTCTGATCCATTGGCCCTATCCATATCAGTCTGCTATCTAAATGAAAACTGCAGCAAGTAGTTGGAATACTTTAGACAACAACACAAATATTTACTCATTAAGATTATACATATTGTACATTAAAAATGAATTAGGAAAACAAGTCCTAGAAATATCTATCCCTCTTATAGTGAATGGTTCTAGTGCTTAAGAGCTGACATACAGAGACAAATCCTGTTCTTCATAGGAATAGAAAAATGTAGGATAACTGTATCAATGTATTTTACACTGATTCAAGCTCGTGTAGATACGCTGTGCTGATATAAAGTGGGGCTTATGCTGGTGTGACTTAAATAGGTAAATTATCCAAGTAAGCCACACTGGTGTAGGCCCCTCTTTGCACTGGTGCAGCATATCTACATTAGAGGTTTGCACTGATGTCATAAACTCAATGCAGTTACACCTATATGAATTTCTCCAATGTAGCCAAGACTTAACTCTCACAAGTTATTGGGACTACTAGATGAGTAAAGCTCATCTACATTACAAATATAACGAGTCAGCAGACCAAGCTGCAATATAGTTAAAAGTCCAGGGCAGTGCTTCAGCCCTGCTACAGGGACATGTTTAGAAGCTGGGACAATCACATAAGCAAATGCAGAGAAGCCCAGTGGCGAGCAAAATTTAGACCTTTGTCAATATTTCATCAAAATAGACATCCTGCTGGGAAATAGACTGAGGCACAGTAAGTGGATCTACTCATTTATGAATGCAGCAGCAGCATTTATTCATATACAAGTGAGAAGAACCAAATATCCCCCTGCATGAGACACATCATGCCTCAGTACGGTTGTGACTCCTAGAATTTTAAGGCCTTCTCACTTTTCATCTGTTTCATTCTAGAATCTAGTTTTCATGTTAAGAATCAAGGCTTTTTGTACTGGAATGAGAAATAATATCCTTACATTGTTACATGGTTTGTTTTCTTTAAAATGTTTTAATTAGCAATCATTTAACCATAGATGTATTAGAAGTTTCTTTACAGCAGCTTTGACACCATGATTTACCATCCATTCCAATGGTAAGCTGCATTTCCTGTGTGATAAACTACACCAAACTGTCAAGGTGGCATATCCATGACTAAGTGATTAATTAGACTTTTGTTTAGTTGTTTAACTATATTTGACATTTTAATTTTGTAGCCCAATATAATGATTACAATACCTTTTATGGCCATGATTCAGCAAAGCATGTAAGCACATGCTTAACTTTAAACTAGGGCTGTCAAGCGATTTAATAAATTAATCACGACTAATCGTGCGATTTTAAAAAATTAATGGCGATTAATCACGCTGTTAAATCATTTATTTAAGTATTTTTGGATGTTTTCTACATTTTCAAATATATTGATTTCAATTACAACACAGAATACAAAGTGTAAAGTGCTCACCTAATATTTATTTTTGTTTACAAATATTTGCACTGTAAAAAACAAAAGAAATAGTATTTTTCAATTCACCTAATACAAGTGCTGTAGTGCAATCTCTTTATCATGAAAGTTGAACTTACAAATGTTGAATTATGTACAAAAAATAACTGCATTCAAAAATAAAATAATGTAAAACTTTAGAGGCTACAAGTCCACTCAGTCCTACTTCTTGTTCAGCCAATCACTCAGGACAAACAAGTTTGGTTACAATTTGCAGGAGATAATACTGCCTACTTCTTCTTTACAATGTCACCTAAAAGCGAAAAAAGGCGTTCGCGTGGCATTGTTGTAGCCGGCGTCGCAAGATATTTACATGCCAGATGCACTAAAGATTCATATGTCCCTTCATGCTTCCACCACCATTCCAGAGGACATGTGTCCATGCTGATGACGGGTTCTACTTAGTAACGATCCAAAGCAGTGCAGACCGATGAATGTTCATTTTCATCATCTGAGCCAGATGCCACCAGCAGAAGGTTGATTTTCTTTTTTGGTGGTTCGGGTTCTGTAATTTCTGCATCGGAGTGTTGCTCTTTTAAAACTTCTGAAAGCATGCTCCACACCTCGTCCCTCTCAGATTTTGTAAGGCACTTGAGATTCTTAAACCTTGGGTTGAGTGCTGTAGCTATTTTTAGAAATCTCACCTTTGTATCTTCTTTGCGTTTTATCAAATCTGCTGTGAAAGTGTTGTTAAAGCAAACATGTGCTGGGTCATCATCCAAGACTGCTATAACATGAAATGCAGGTAAAACAGAACAGGAGACATACAATTCTCCCCCAAGGAGTTCAGTCACAAATTTAATTAACACATTATTTTTTCAATGAGCATCATCAGCATGGAAGCATGTCCTCTGGAATGGTGGCCAAGGCATGAAGGG
Organism: Trachemys scripta elegans; assembly: GCF_013100865.1. Taxonomy (NCBI): domain Eukaryota; kingdom Metazoa; phylum Chordata; order Testudines; family Emydidae; genus Trachemys; species Trachemys scripta. Next base: position 88,008,362 of record NC_048299.1, read on the forward strand.
GCACATGAATGTTTAGCATATCTGGCATGTAAATACCTCACAACACTGGCTACAAAAGTGCCATACGAATGCCTGTTCTCACTTTCTGGTGACGTTGTAAATAAGAAGCAGGAAGTAGTATCGCCCATAAATGTAAACAAACTTGTTTCTCTTAGCAATTAGCTGAACAAGAAGTAGGACTGAGTGTACTTGTAGCCTCTAAAGTTTTACATTGTTTTGTTTTTGAGTGCAGTTATGTAACAAAAAAATCTACATTTGTAAGTTACACTTTCATGATAAACAGATTGCACTACAGTACTTGTATGAGGTAAACTGAAAAATATTGTTTCTTTTGTTTATCATTTTTACAGTGCAGATATTTGTAAGCAAAATAATAATATAAAGTGAGCATTGTGCACTTTGTATTCTGTGCTGTAATAGAAATCAATATATTTGAAAATGCAGAAAAACATCCGAAATATTTAATAGATTTCAACTGGTATTCTATTGTTTAACAGTGCAATTAATTGCGATTCATTTTTTTAATTGCAATTAATTTTTTTGAGTTAATCACACAAGTTAATTGTGATTAATTGACAACCCTACTTTAAACACAAACAGTCCCATTTGAAGTACTGGGACAACACGTGATTGAGATAAGCATTTAACCAAGGCATATATTATGCTGCAGTTTTCCTTTAAACGGTTATCAAAATCCCACTGGTTTTATCATTACTTGAGACTACCAGAAATTCAGACTGGAATGATTATCAATCTTAATTTTATTCCACCAACATCAAAACACGCAAAAGCACTCTGTAACTATTAGTAATCACACAAGCCACAGACTTAAAAAGAACAAAAAGGAAGTTGCTTGCTCAAATTAAAACAGCAAGAGCCCCCTCACCACAGTTTTAGTCGTTATAGAAAAGAAGCATCCATTGCACAAGCAAAGCAAAAAAAAAAAAAAAATGTAAGAATCTTTGACAGGTAACATCAAAGAGCAGAAAATAGAGGTTGAAGAGCTGTTGAATCAATAAACGCAGATGTACTTAAATATAAAATTAGCAGGAAGGCCTGGAATCAATCATGCAAAAAGAAGAAGAGGTGTGCAAGACGATGTTCCAATGAGGTTCTTACCAGGGCTTCATTATCTTCTGCAATTTCTGATAGCGTCTGTAAAATTTAAAAACTTCCATGTGAGGAGATACATTTTAATACAAAAAAAGGACAAGTTTAACAACATTCAGGGATTGACACATAGTATAAAGGGCAATAAATTACTGGCACTTATTCAGAAAGGAAATAGTTCATATTTGGTGAAGGAAAGGGCTTTAGTTAATTCAGAATACCTTTTAATTATCTGGCCTGAATACTTGTTTTAAGAGAGAAAGAGAAAGAGAAAGACAAAAGGAAAAAGTTTCCAATGAAAAAATTAATTGAGCATACATAGATCCTTTAGATCCTATTTATGTTTTCATTAGGAGTGCCTGGACAGCCTAAATTACTGTGCATAGTCTTATAGATTTCTTTGATACAAAAAGAGTTCATTATAATAATACACTTAAGACATCTTCTGTATTAAGGTTGCTATAACATGAAGTCAGTTCTCAGAAAACTCGTTTCTTTTACTCCCTGTCTACATTACAAACAAAACTCAATCATAGAAGACATGGCTAAAAATTTTGGTGTAGATGGGAGGTAACTTGGTTGAAATCCTGAACAGCCCAGGACAAAATCCTGGCCCTGCTGAAGTAATTAGCAAAACTCCCATTGACTTCACTGGGGCCAGGATTTCATCCTAGGTTTTTAAACATGGCTACAAGGACATGGTGAGGTCATGTCTACACAACAGCTTTAAGCCACGTGGGAATTAGTTTCCCTGAGTTATAGCTGTAGTATGCAGGCAGAGACTAAAGGTGGGTCTGTGCTTCAAATGTAGGTTCAAATTCCACACACCTAAATTTATAGGTATCCAGATCCAGGGTGCTGGATTAACCCATTTGAGGAAAGGAGGCCCCAGCTGCGAAAAATGTACAAATGTACATACAGATTCCAAAAGTCTGGCATCAGGAGGATTCACTTTTTGCCAAGGTCTAATTCTAACCTTCATGATAACATCACCCCTGTAACAACTTCCATAACACTTGGTGCCTATTTGTGGAGGGTGGTTTATGTACCACAGCCAAAAGGGTTTTGTTTAGACATTTCCTATTTTTTCAGAGACATGCAATACTATGCAGCATTAGTGAACCAGAAATTATGGCATCATATTACTATATTTAGGAAACTGCAAGCTGAATATTAAGTGGAGGGAAGAGAGAAAAGATAATAAGGAACATTTCAAAGTCACGGTCCACTAATCATGATTTGCAAATCATCATCCCAGTAATAACCAGCTCCAGAAGTGCTGATTATGCCACTAAGCAAGCTAAGGTAAAGAAGCTATGAATGGTGAGATTGGCATCCAAAAAAATAATAATCCTCACTGAATCCAAAGAGCAAATTCGCCTTCTTCACCCCAGCTATATTCCCAAATCTTGTATGCCAATTCTTATAGAGAACTCTTAATATTTGCAAATCTCACTACCTTATCTTTTTTATCCTTTCTTTGGGGGTAACTTTGATTTGACATAACAATGTTCTCCAGCATTTATATATGGATATACCATATCACAAGGTCTGAATTAGTCCAAGGTACTTGGTCACCCAGTTCTGTTGTCCTTACAGTGCATTCACAACTTATTCTACAGTCATCCTCTAAGAAGGCAATTTTCTATGATGAAATGGACTAGTTATTCCCATGGGGCCAAACTTACACTCTGTAACCTATTGATTAAAAGAAAAAATACAGTTAAGTCAAATTTATGTCATAAGGGGTGTTAGTTGGGTCAGGACTGGGACCATGGTCATCTGCTACTTTGCCTCTTCTTCTGATGAATGCTAACATCCTAACTGCTTTCAACCCAATTCCATGCAGTAATATTTGGAACTTCAGTAAGGGGAACTTTGATGATATACGCAGCAATAATGCAGGATTACCTCTCCTTCTTCTACATCCTAATTTGGAAGCGTATGTTTCCTCTACATAAACGATATGCTGTACGTTCTACACATACTGCATCAGTGTGTTGATTGTCATATACCATTTTTATATTATATCATCTCACAAGTCCAACATATAAAACATGATATTTACATAACATTCATGTACAACTTTTCTTCTATGCGGTTTCTCTATTTCAGTCACTCAGGTAAGTGGTTTTGGGGGAAGAGTGAAAATTGAGTGCCTTCTTGAGATAGCTCACGCTCTGTCCCAAGCAGGGCACTGCAGGAGAAATACTTTGAGACACTTATATTAAAGAGTTACATCCTAGAGCAGTGGTTTCCACACAGTTGGTCCTGACCCACTGGTTGGCCATGGGAAGGGTTTAGGTAGCTCATGTGTCCCAGTGGCACGCCCGTCCACCTGCACTCTTCCTTCCCTGGGCAGTCACATAGAGAGTGGGATCCAGGCAACAGCAGTGCAAAGGAAGTGCCTCCAGATCCCACTCTCACATCCCTTGGCCAGCAGCAACCCAGAGGAAGCAGCAGGAGCTAGCAAATGGACAGTCAGCAAGGAGTACGGCCTGGCTGCAGGGAGAGAGTGGCTGGCTGGGGCTGCAGGAGTGGGCAGGGCTGGGGAAGCAAGAGCCGGGGGGCTGGGGATGAGGAAGCGAGGGGTGGGAAAGGGAGAGGGGGAATCAGGGGCAACAGTCAGTCCTCAAAAAAAGACAAAATGCAGTTGGTGTGTCACCTGAGTAAAAAGTTTGTGAATTACTGTTCTAGAGGAAGCATGGTCTTGTGGCTAAGGCACTGCATTTGGACTCTGATACCAACTTTACAGACTTCCTCTGTGACTTGGGGCAAGGGACATAAAGTTCCCTGAGCATCACTTCTCCATTTATAAGATCTCTCTAGATACTCATACGGCTCTCAACAGTATCTGAGCACCTTCCAATTGTTTAAAAACAACAAGTGTCTCTCTTGATTTTCTTCCTTCTGGTCCTTCCTGAAATATGGGGGTTTGTTTGTGTGTTTGGGGGGACAGGTGTTAAGCAATGTGTTTTGCATTTAGTTCTGAAAGTGGTGAGGAGTCGTTCTCATCTGTTGAGGGAGTGAGTGCCATCACTGAGATGCTGTTTCTGTTAAAGTTCTCTCCCCAACGTGATTCCACTACTGCTCGCCAGTTTCATTTTTCAAGTGGAATGTATCTCTGGTGGCAACTTGTGGTTATGGAGAGTGGGGTGGCCTAATGTGGAGGAGTCAGAAAGAAGATTCTGGATTATTGTATCAAAGGTGTCATCCATGTGGATGTCGGAAGTCTACCATAATAATTAGTTTTGTGAACTTCATCACCATGTCAGACAGCATCTCTATCAATTCCTCTGGGAAGGCTTTCGTGTTTCAGTGTTTGTAGAGAAGCCTGAATTTGGAATTCCTAACAATCTGTGGGTACACCTAGCTACCATTACCAGGGGAAATGGAGTTCCTGCGGTGATGGAAAACCCTTCTGTCGGTGTAGGAAGAATCTATACTATGACACTACTATGACATAGCTATGGCATCATAGTGTAGGATTCCTGTTTGAGAGAAATCTTCCTGCTTTTCAGCCTGGATGGGAAGAGAATGGCTACTGCACTCAGAAGTTTGTCCTCCCTAGATATGGCCCTGTGGTGGACAGAGGATCCTGGAGAGATGAGGTAAGCCAACACTGTCAGTCAGCCAGGTTTCTGTAATGACTCACTTGATCTGGTCTGCATCACTGATAAAGTCACATATGGCAAAGATCTTATTGATCAGGAAGGCGATGCGGTCCTGATATTTGTCTTTTCTGGGAATGTGCTGTTTGCTGCTTGCACTGGAATGGATGGGAATAATACTGTCTTAATACCTCACAGGAGGGTTGTGAGGGTAAATTAATTAATGTTTGTGAAGGACTCATAGTATACTGATGAGCAGATAAATCTATCTATCTATCTATCTATCATACCAGTTTCTATAAAGGAAAAAACTCAAAGTGAATGCCAACATAATGTAAAAGAGCGAATAATGAAAGGTTACTGGTTTAGACATTCTGCTACCACAATATGTTCAGTGTTTGGCCTCGAAGGAACTTTGTGATAAATTTCTGGCTGAATCCCAAAAAAACAGCAGTTCCATTTGGAATTCCCCAACCCACACAAATTTAATTCTTGCTGAAAGTGCATTGTAATATATGCCAAGAGTAGCTTCCAGCTGAGACAAACTTAGCACAGCTCCTACTGGGTCAACTGCCTTTTGGCTCACGTGGTAAGATTGCTGCCTATGAATCAAAAAAAGAGTCCTAGGCTGAGGGCTTTTCTACACTTGAAACACTGCAGCTGTGGCGCTGTACCGCTTCAGTGTAGACCTACCTACACCAACGGGAGAGGTTCTCCTATTGGCTCTGTCTACACAGGGGACTAGGTCAGTTTAACTATGTTGGGGGGGGGGGATTTTTCACAGCTGGGTTGACCTAACTCTTTAGTGTAGATCAGGCCTCAGCGGAGGTAATCTACAAGACACACAAATGTTTCATCCACGCTAAGGAGTTTTTGTGAAAATTTCACACCATGGGTAATGCCAGTGCAGCTCTATTGGTGTTAGCAATATCAAGAGGGCTAAAACAGACACGTCTCCTGTGGCTGACAGGGCTTGTACACACTACCACTTATGTCAGTACAATTTATGTCACTCAGGGGTGTGAATAAGCCACCCCCTCTGAGCGATGTAAGTTACACCAACCTAAGCACCAGTGTGGAACAATGCCACGTTGGCAGGAGAACTTCTCCAGCCAACATTGCTAGCACCTCTCGCAGAGGTGTTTTATTGTGCCAACGGGGGACCTCTCCCGTCGGCATAGAGCATCTTCACCAGACATGCTACAGCAGTGCAGCTGCTTCTAGTGTACACTAGCCTTCAGTGTTTTTAAACATCATATGTCTAAACATGCTCGCCTCAGAGTAGGTTTAAACAACACTGGGTTAATCACACCAGGCAGGGGTCATAGGACTAGGAGTTTCATCTACAGTATGGCTCCAACTTTGTGGAAAGCCAGTGTTAGGGCAAATGGACATTTTTCACAAATGTTCCCTCATGTAGGCAATAGAGCAAGTACAGCTACTGGACAGATGAAGGATCCGCTAAACCAAATTTAGTCTCTAGATGGATTTTCAGGCATCACATTAGGATATCTGCATTTTGGACATCAGACACCATTTAAAATCAAGGGGATAATTAACTGCATTTCAGAAATGTTTCTCGCTCTGGTAACGCTTACCATTTTTTTAAACATATGGTAAGATGTTTTTAGTGGCCACAACATCCCAGTTCCCGGAAAAAGCCTTCACCACATACAAAACAAATGATATTCAAGAAACCTATGCAACATGAAATACTGTTGCCTAGCAGCCCCAAAACCAATGAAAAATATTTAAGTAACTGGGGGGGGGGAGGTTTGTTTGTACCAATTCCTGTTTAATATCATACTCAGAATTTGATTACACTCTGATCAGGAGGTCAAACTAAGTAATAATTTGATGTTTGAAAAAAAAAATTACTACTATAACATCAGCACTTCCACTCTCATAAAAGCCAAACATCTTCAGACGCCAACCAGCCATGCCTGTGGAAAATTGCAAATCCTGTGATTTTAAACTGGTCTCATCATTTTCCTCAAATTTTAAGTTTCATGCTAAGAAACAGCCTATTTTTCTATTTTTCATTGTGAGGAGTGTTCAGAAATTTAAAGCCACTGCAGTGTTTCCCTTTTCACCCTGTTTTACAGAAATCTGTCTCTTGCCAAAAAAAAAAAAAAAAAAAAAAAAAAAGTACAAAGTATCTTCCTTCCCCCGCCAAGAGGCGTGAATATCAACACTTAGCTAGGGCCATTTAAATGCAAATGTTTTTAAGCATGGGCAAGGTAAGAAAGACAACACTGAAGTCTATCCTGGGATCTATGGCTACAACTACACTGCAGACAATCACACTGAAGTAAAGGCATTTAATAGAAAAGCACGATTTTCAGTGCTCTTCCGCCCCTTTTTTCAGGATGTGTTCTTTGCTGACTCAGTCTTTAAAGTGGGCTTTTCCTGTTGCATACAATGCCTAGGTTGGAAAGACACCAGGAAATAAAACGGAAAAATTCCAAGCATGAAGCAAGAAAAAAACAATCCAGACAAAAACACTGTCCTGGTTTGTAGCAATTGTAGATGGAAAATGGGCACCTGGCTCTTTTTATTTTTCTTTTCTTCCACTAGTACATCCCTATCATCGGGTGGGTGGGTGGGTGGGGGACGAATGGGGGGGGGGGCCCGCTGGATATTGTGGTTTCCTTTGTGAGCATAATGCACCAGCAGTGTAGAAACCACTTTTTTCCCCAGTGTTGTCAAACAACACAATCAAATCATAATTCCATATGCAGTTTAGATGGGATTGAACCATGTGTTATCAAATCATGCTCTCACTTGGACTTTGCAGGACTTTAAGCATTAAAACAAGATTTGGTCCCATCTATATTGCAAGATGTGTTTTAACTGTGTTTGGAGATTCCTATGTTGAAAGTGTGTCATCTGACAGGTTTTATAAAGAATGTAAGACTTTTACTTGCTGCTTTGGCTCAGGTGTCTTTTGTGGCACATTGTGGATGATTCACCAAAGAGGGTAAGAACAGGAAAAATTCCATACTGATAATTTTTATAGTTTTCCACTGGCCTTGTACATAATACCATGTGAAAAGTGAGCTAAGAGGTATAATTTAGCACTGTCTTCCGAAACTAGGTCTTGAACAATATGATCTGTTTAATTTGTGCTTAATGGATGCATGATTGTCACATAGCTGCCAATGCTGTAGCTGCATGAAGAGTATGTCTGACTTGCTCGTTGGAAGATTTCTCTCTCTTTAAAAAAAAAGAATAACATGAATAACAATTTAGAAATCAATTCAGATTAATCTGGTCTGGCTGCACTTGTGATTTCCAACAGGAAAAAGGCATAATTCCTCTAATGCAGAAATTGAAGCAACTTTCCTCTTCTTCCCTCCCACAAACCAATTACGTCCCTATTCATGCAGCGGCCAGGTCTACATTACAAAGACTTGCTGACATAGCTATGTCAGTCTGGGGTGTGATCTCTGACCAGCATAGCTGTGTTGGCAAGAGCCTCTAGTGCAGATGCAGTGATATCATAATAAAAGGTTTTGCTGATAGAGCTTAGTTCACTCGGGGGGTGCTGGCTGGAATAAGCTACAGTAGCAAAAGCACCAATAAGCCACATCCACACTAGGAGCTCTTTGCCAGTATAATAAGCCAGTATAGCTACACTAGCAAAGCGCTGCTAGAGTAGACCTGGCCCTAGATGCAACAATAAATTAAACATAGTTGCTGTCATCCGTATCCTATCACCCAGCTATGTTGTGAGCATGTTCCCTGGCATAGACATTTTTATTATGTACAACTCAGAAACACTCCCTGTTCTCAATGGCAATGGAAAATGCTTTAGAACTATGCTGTTAACACAGTTGTTTCTAGCACAAAGGCAGGGTTGCCAACAGCAAGCATGCAAAAATCATGCATCTGGCCCCCCAAATCATGAGATTTATTTTAAAATCTCATGATTTTAAAGCCATAGTAAAAGCCTGGCTCTTTTTATTTGCTTTCTGACTTTTCAGCCTTTAGTATTCATGTTTTCAAAAGAGCTAAAAACTTTTTTTTTTAAATATGAAAGCTGATTCCAGGAGCTGGGGCTTTAAGAAAAAACACTAAATATCATGAGATTTATTATAAAGCAGGAGAGCTGGCAACACCAATGCTATTTGCTAAAATACTGATTCTGGGCTAGATTATGAGATATAGTAGCCCAGGGAGGAGGAGGGAGGGTTTGTGGGTGGGAGGGAGACCACATCCCAGAAGGCGCAGCAAGGAGACTGTGCCTGGCTGAGGCACAATCTCTTTCAGACAATTTTGCTTCTGTTTCCTCAAGTATAGGGGTGCACATTTTGCACCAACTATTAGGGCAGCTCAGAGCCAGGCGGGGGCAGGAAATTGTTGCATGTCTTGCTTAGGGTGACCAGATGTCCCAATTTTATAGGGACAGTCCTGATTTTGGGGTCTTTTTCTTATATAAAAACAACAAGGAGTCTGGTGGCACCTTAAAGACTAACAGATTTATTTGGGCATAAGCTTTCGTGGGTAAAAACCTCACTTCTTCGGATGCAGAAAAAAATGTGAGGTTTTTACCCATGAAAGCTTATGCCCAAATAAATCTGTTAGTCTTTAAGGTGCCACCAGACTCCTTGTTGTTTTTGTAGATACAGACTAAAACGGCTACCCCCTGATACTTTTCCTTATATAGGCTCCTATTACCCCTCACCCCAATCCCGATTTTTCACATTTGCTGTCCGATCACCCTAGTCTTGCTTCCTCCCTTCCCTCTTTTCAGTGTCCTTTTGCCTAAGGGCGAACAGGAACAAGTAGTCTCTTGACCCTATATGTCAATTCCTGTGCATCAGGATCAGGAAATCTACCTGCACATCCCTCTGTGGCCAAGCACAACCTGGGTTTCTTGTGCACGATAATATAGTAATAAAACCTACTAAGAAATGCTATGTACTAGATAAAAACAGCTCATTTTAAAAAAAACCAATAACTTTCTCTAGCATATGAAGAGTCTGAAGTCACTTCTTGTTTATGCATGTGTGCAGTCCTTTTTGTGTACATAGACCAAAGTCCTAGAGATGATTTGACACCAGGAAGCCTAGCGTTGGTAATCAGCATTTACTTGTTGTGGGGGGTATGAAGTACCCCTTTTTACAGTCCATCTGCATCTTAAAAGCAAATACAAGAACGCTTTCCAATGTCTTGATTTTGTTTGGTAAAAATAAACAACGTGCAGCATATTCAGAAAGCCTGAAAGAGAAGCAAGCTGAGCATTCTTACTGGAGCATAAGCACTTTGCCAGCTGCATCAATCAACCTGAGTGAGATGGACACAAGCCGTTTCTAGACTTGCTACCACTCCACAGCTACTGTAAAAAATATTGGTATTAACCAGATACACTTGCAGCTTCATTAGGGCCCTGTCCACACTAAGATCAGACCGCTGCTAGCTACAATATTTTAATCTCAGCACACACAGCTCCTACGGCCCTTTTATTCCAAATGGTGTAGTGGTCAGAGAGGAGATCTTGACAGAATTCTGGTAATTATACAGTATGAAATTAAAAAAAAAAAAATAGAGGAAGATACAAAACTCTCCTGAATGTTTACTATCCAGTCTCGATTCATCAGAGAGTATGTAGCAAAATGGTCATTTTAATTTTCTTGAACCAATGCACTGTATACATGCAGTGTAAGTAACATGTTGGGATGTAAGTGGGAGACACTGATAACTCCTGTCAATGATTTTTATTTTAATTACACCAGATTAGCAAGACATGTACGGCTACCTGGAAAATCCAGGGGTATCCTAGTCAGTAAAACATGGACTCAGAACTATCACTGAAGTAATGGAATGAAGGACAAATAAGCCAGTGTAAATGGTGCAGGACTCCTCATTGGCAAAAGTGGCATGAACTCCACACCTTCACTGTGCCTGTCTGCTGAAGGTTAACAAGGTTTTTTTCTTCACCACAGATGGCCTTGTCTACACTGGCAATTCACAGTGCTGCAACTTTCTCGTTCAGGGGTGTGAAAAAACACCCCCATGAGAGCAGCAAGTTTCAGCGTTGTAAGGCGACTGTGTAGACAGTGCACCAGCGGTGGGAGCCATGCTTTAACGTTGCCAGTGTAGACTAGCCCAAAGTTAGCTCGAGGTATAACTTGAGCATTGCCTCTAACTTGAGTCTCATCCACACACAAAACACTTTAACTCTAGTATGGTGGTGCTTTAAACTAGAGCTGGCTGATCCATCAGGGGATATAATCTAAAGCTCAAGTTACCACAACTCATCAGCTGCTAGCACAACTACGCTATAGAGTGGATGCAAGTGAGCTTTACTTCAGCAACCCCAGTCCTCTAATGCCTTCCCATAATTCCCCCAGACAAGGTCTCCCACAATTCACTGGCAACGTATTCCTAGAAGTCTTAGTGCCACACGAGAGTGAGTGCTGCACTAGCATGGACATGGGACCTCAAGTGTGATTTTGCAGTGAGGCTGCTCTCACTCAAGCTAAGCTAACTCAAGAACACGTAACTCAAGTTAACTCTGCAGTGAAGACTGATCATCAGACTCACAATGAAGATCAAGACGGTCAAGATTAAAGAAGAACAGGAGAGCGCAAGAGAGACCAGGAGAAAGAGTGCAATGTGTGTGTTAGGTTCAGAATTTGCCCTTTGCATGTTCACCAAAACTCTAAATTAAGGTTTTCTATTCTTGTGGCTATTAGGCATGATCTTACCAAGGATTTACTGTATAAAATGACACAGTATAAAACTTGATCAAGATGCACTGTGCAGTGCAGATGTCCTTGCTCCACAATTACTCTCACCTAACCAAACTTTAAAAACAAAATCAGACTGCAATCACTCCAGTCACCACTGCAAATTGCACAGGCTCCGATGAGCTAAACAAGGAGGAAGAATACAGTGAGCAGTTATAGGTCAACAACATGTGAATCCATTGGAAACTCTTTGGTCCTGATTCTCTGCTCTGGCACACCAGTTTTAGGGTTTGCCTACACTGGGTATTTTTGCACCAGTATACCTGCATTGATAGAGCTACCCTGTTGCAAACCTCTAGTGTAGACATGATGCACCAGTAAAAGAGTGGCTTAGTGCAGCTTATCCCTGTTTGAAAGCCCTGTCAATGAAAGCCACTTTTTATATCGGTGTAGTAGATCTACACAAATGCCCAGCCTACACACAGAGACAAGGTGGATGAGGTAATATCTTTAATTGGGCCAACTTGTGAGAAAGACAAGCTTTCGAAATTACACAGAGCTCCATGTAAGCTTGAGAGCTTGTCTCTCTCACCAACAGAACTTGGTCCAATAAAAAATATTACCTCACCCACTTTTTCTCTCTAATATCCTGGGACAGCACAGCTGCAATAACATTGCATGCAGCCTGCATATACACACACTTGAGCTTATTTAACTAAGAGTATATGAGGACACACTTAAATCAATTTAAACCTGGCTTATATTGATTTAGCTTAATTTGGTCACTAACCAACAAAAGCTGAAGCAATATTAGCCAATTTAACAAAAAATTATTGAAAAGTTATTTTAATTAAACCAGTACAGCTTGTGTGTATAGATCAGCCTAGGGTTTGTTCTACTGTATGTACATCAGTGTGTAAATCTCTAGTATAGACAAGTAGTATAGACAAGTCCTTATGCCAGTGTAAAACTGTTGTGAGGGAGTCCAGAATCAAACCCTTTGTATCACTAGCTGGATTGCAAGCAGTAATCTAAAATATCCACGCTGGTGCCCTTCACAGTATCTGATAGAGTGACAGCAAAACACTCTCTGTAAACAGCACCTTTCACCCAAGGATCTCAAAAGCCCGTTGCAAATAGAAACTATTAAAGCACTACTTAACAGTGTGATGCACCAACTGGTGGGGGGTCTATTTTGAACAAACTTCAAATAACTGCCTATGCCCATGAAGTCAATAACAGAACTCTCAGTTACTTTACTGGAACAGGATAAGGCCACTTCACACCGGTAAAAATGGCTGACATTTTCCAAAAGAGTGTAAAGGAGTCAGGTGTCTAACACCTACTGACCTATAAAAATCTTTGAAAATCCCATCAAAAATGAAACAAAAATTAAAGACATAAAATTAAAACAAAAGGAAGTGGATTTTTTTACATTGTATCAAAAAGTATACATTTAAAAACCAGTTATCAGTTGTCACTATTTAACAGGAACCTTAGGACCAAAAGTTTAACAAATGAAGCTTGTTATTTCAGGGCAATGAAGACCATGTTGATTCCTGGGCTTTGTGGCACAGAAGTGACTCGTGACTTCCTAAGATTTCCTTTTCCCTCTGGGGAAACAACACATTTTTACAAGGTTTCATGTGATTACACTGATATTGTTTGAGTAGCAGAGGACTGTTCAAATACTGCTTTTCATTTTCTTATGTTCATTTAGTTTTAGGAAGTGAGGAGTGTTTACTAATATTTCAAGCTAAAATAGTGTGTATGAGAGAGAGTGAGACACAAAACTGGTGGAAACAAATGTTACAGTTCAAGCAAAATACTTACTCTGTGCCACTTTCGACCATCTGCGTTAGGAGAGAGATACCATCTAGATTTATAAATTCCTGGGCAAACGTAACATCCCGTGAGTAACTGGCTAAGTCTTTCAGTGCTTCTAACTTGGCATCCATACTAGAAGATTGGATCCTCTCGTGGAGCTGCTGTGCATTTTGAGCCTCACCAGAGACAAAAAAGAAAAAAAAACATTAAAAAAAACTCCTCAAACTCTTAGTTATAAATGTATTGTGTAAATGATGTATTGGGGCTCCTAATTTCTCCGAACGGAACGGATTATTATTTGTATTGGGCTAGTACCCAAGATCACCATCTTGGACCAGTATCCCTTTGTGCTTTGGGCACTGTAAAGAAACAAACAAACACTGACCAAAAAAAAAAAAAAAAGACAGTCCATGGCCCAAAAAGGTTATGTACCCTTAATATGAAGTGTGACCCAAACAATTAAAACTACCCCAAAAAGCAAAGTACATAAATGTAGTTTCTTTATAATTAGGACAATGGCAGTTCTTTTCAATCTACATTTACTCCATTCAACGCACTCTTCCATCACCCTTAAACAAAAATATATTATCCTACTCCAGATCCTATGCAGAGCGCACATAGTACTGATTTCTGTTTCTTCCGCTCCTTTCCCTACCTTTTTTCTTTTGCTTTTTCTCAGTTTTATATCCATGGTATTTGTATTTCCAAAGAACATAGGAATGATTTCCTCCTAAACTATATGACGTTATCACACATACATCATCTTATATCACTCAATTGAATCATATATTATAAATATCCTGCCCATCAATGTTTACCTCGCTGATGAGAAATAATGTGAAATCTGACAGGAACAGAAAAAATAAAGAGCTAAAGGGATTTTTTTTTAAATTAAATTGTCCAGAAGCCACGTAAATATGTTTTGCATAGTTAAGCAAATACTTTAAAATACATTCATCTCACATTTTCAGTCAATGATCCCAGAATAACAATTACCTGGATACAATATCCAAAAGCTTCAGCTAACAGCTAACCAATCTTTCTGCTATTGATAGAACCTTCCCTGCTATACTCAGATGCTTGTAAAATTCAATTTCCTACAACACACTTATGTGCATTGACTGAAGCGTGAATCTGAAGCAGTAGCCCATTAGGAAACTGAATTAGTGGTAAGGCCTGGCACAGTCACTCTCTTTGATATTATATTTGCACTAGGGAAAGCTGAATTTGTTCTGTCTGACAATTTCTTTGCTATGTAATAATTATTCTACACCTGCAAGGACAATGGCTTTTCAGTAGGTGCTGTGAATATCCAGGTTTGAATGTATAAGTGAATATTTTTGAACAGGAGAGATCGGAAATGATAAAAACCAATATGTACTTTATAACCTTCTATTCATCGATTTCAGAATGCTTGATAAACATTCATAAATTAAACCTCCCAACATCCCTGCCCCCCCAGGAGGTAAGGAAGGATAATTTTCCTCCATTTTACAGAGGAGTAAATTAAGGCACACAGAGGTTAAGTGACAGGTTCCAGAGTGGTAGCGTGTTAGTCTGTATCAGCAAAAACAATGAGGAGTCTTTGTGACACCTTAGAGACTAACAAATTTATTTGGGCATAAGCTTTCGTGAGCTAAAACCCACTTCATCAGATGCATGGAATGGCTAAATCGACCCCCAGTGGATCGATTGCTGCAGCATTGATCCATGGTAAGTGTAGACATACCCTTAGATACAGCGCACAGGGGTTTGCAAAACTCACACCCCTGGGTACTGCAGTTATGCCAACCTAAACCCTTGGCACAGACTGGCTAAACTGGCAGAAGCATTCTTCCATTGACCTAGCTACCGTTGCTTGGGGAAATGGAGTTACTACAGTGATGAAAATACCCCTGCCGTCGCTGTAATACGCATATACACTACAGAGTTACAGCGGCATGGGTATGCCACAGTAACTCCCATAATGTAGATAAGCCCTCAGTCTCCATGACTGGTACATCTGGGAAGGATGACTAGCTGCCAGCATGGAAGTTTTGCAAAATATTAATATTTCTCAGAACAAATTTAACTTCTATGAGTTGTTACCCACTCTAGAATAGACATTTTGGAGGGTCTTCAAAAGTATTACGTCAGCTCAGATGAACTCACTTTGAAAATGGTTTCAAGGACATCATTAAGCATGTTACTGAAACAAACCACCCTCAGAATCTATTTAGAAGACCTTCACTACTGCTGCGCGAAGAGGGTCACAAACTAGGATGTTAGGGTTCGTCTACATAGATATAACCAACAAATTTGACAAGGATCATTAAAGGCAGTTACAAGACAGGATGGTTGGTTGTGTGAATGGGGCTAGATGTTGTCGTAACTGTGCTTTACTGCAAAATTACTATGTTGGGGGATCACATGGTAACTTGATAATGTCCTGACCATGTTTTTTTATGTCAGTTTGGTCTTGCCTGTGTGGATAGGACCAAAAACAGTTACAGAAATTTGCTGCAGCCTTGTAAAGGCCAAGTTTTGCCACTGACTACAGAGGGGCCAAGATTTCACCCATGGCTGTAACAGTTCTATAACATGGTTGCAATATAGTTTGGTCCTTTCTACACAGGCTAGCCAAACCATGATGTAACCTAGCTAGGATATAATACTAGTTAAACTCAGTTTTGTCTGTGTAGATGGGAACTTACTCATGTCCTCGACTACATTTGTCTACACCAATGTTAATGCTACACCAGCAGTAGTGCAACAGCAAAAGATTTCCTGAAAAATGAATGTGGACAAGGCTTAATAGGCCAAAGGTCAAAGTTTCTAGGCAGTGGCGCCTATGGTATGTAAAGCAACCCCCTGGACGTCTGTACATCCAGAAACCTGCATTCTTTCTGCCATCAGAAGAGAGAAGAACTGGTACAGGCAGATCAGATCTTGATTAGAGAATAAAGAAATATTTTTCTTAGCAAAAGTATTGGTAATTGTCTCATGTGGCAAACGTAATGTTGGCTATTGACATTACGTGCCACATGGATGAAAATATTGCTGCACTGAACAACACGTAGTCCTCAAAAATCTCCTAGTTCTTGTTGCCATAGTGCTCATATGTGCTCTTACAGAATGCACAGTCTTGCTGAACAATGCATTAAAATGACACCCAGATGATGCATGCTGAGTGGTTACCAGGGCGTTCTTTTAATGATTTATAATTCATCAGTGGATGGACAGTAGAGAGCACTGCTCATTAAAGAACAGTAAAGCTGGCTACCACATGTCTGTTCTTATTAAAATATGATCCAGGTAGGAATAAAAAATAAAACCCTTTTGAGAAATATGATGAGGGGAATTAACCAGAACACTGCTGTTCCAATAAAGTAAGGGTTGTATTAAAAGCTCTCCAGTTTTGAAGAGGAGGAAGCGGAGGAGGAGAACAGGAAGCTTGTAAAATGCACTCTGTCAAAGCTGGAGTATTTCAAAAGGCCTTCAAGAAGCCTAAAATATCTGTCTAGTCTTGTTCAAAGGACAGCCAGGATAGGCTGCACTGTCTGAACTGCAGTGTTTAAAAACAGAGACAGCTTGACAGGACTGTCAGCTTTAAAATAAAAAAGAAATGATCTAAGTCCAAGATGGGAATTTGCATAGAAAACCCATCAACCCTTTGGAGATTAGAAAGTCCTACAAAGAGTTCCACTGACTGCTACAGATAAACAGCCACTGTACACTGCCTAAGTATTCCTTCTGGCAGAGGAGAATACTTCACACCCTGTATCTTTAAACTTTGCAAACAATTAACACACAAATTTAGGCCCTGTCTACACTGGCAAGTTTCTGCAGGGCCGCCTGGGGTGGTGGGGGTGCGAAAGGGGGGCAATTTGACCCCACAGGGGCCCCCATAAGAGCTTTTCAGGGGCCCTGGAGCAGGGTCCTTCACTCACTCCGGGGGCCCCGGAAAACTCTCGTGGGGCCCGGGCCCCCGGAGTTTCTTCCGCTCCGGGTCTTCGGCGGCCCACCGAAGTGCCCTGAAGATCTACGGCAGGGGGTTCTTCCCCCTGGGACTCGCCGAATCCTCTGGGCGGCCCTGAGTTTCTGCGCAGTAAAACAGCTTTCTGCGGTGTAACTCCCGAGGTGCACACACTGCCAAGCCCCTTAGTGTGCAGAAACGGCATAGTTGCAGCGCTGTAAAAAATCCACCCCGACGAGAGGCATACAGCTTTCTGCGCTGGGGGAATAGCGCTGTGGTGCCAGTGTAGACACCGTGGTCGATTATAGCACTGTGATTGGCATCCGGGAGGTGTCCCACAATGCCTGTTCTTAGCTCTCTCGTCTCAGGTTGAACTCTATGGCCCTGCCCTTAGGTGACCAATCGTCATCCCCACTCCGTAAATTCCTTTGGAATTTTGAAAGTCTCCTTCCTGTTTGCTCGGTGATGCGTGCAGTGGTCTCAGCACATCTTTCCAGATGGGCATGCCTGCTCCACGCACCAGGCGATCCTCCGCTTGGAGCACTACTGAGCTGCTGGACCTCATTGGCATTTGGGGAAAGGAGGCTGTCCAGTCCCAGCTGTGCTCCAGCCGTAGGGATTATGATACTTACGGACAGACTTCACGATGTATGACAGAAAGGGGCCATGACCGGGACACACTGCAGTGCAGGGTTAAAGTGAAGGAGCTGCAGAACGCCTACCACAAGGCGCAGGAGGCAAACCACTGCTCCGGTGTTGCACCCACTAGCTGCCGGTTCTACAAAGAGCTGGACGCAATACTCAGTGGTGACCCCCACCTCCACTGCGAAGACCACTGTGGATATTCTCGCATGCCAGTCGAGAGTGGACCGAGCCAGGAGGAGGAAATCTTGGATGAGGAAGTGAAGGGGGGACCCAGAGACAGAGGATGACTACCCTGGAGGAGCCTAGCCAGTCACAGCTGTCAGAGCTTGGCGAAGCGCAAACAGGAGAGGAGGCCCCTGGTAAGTAGATTTGATTTTGTGAATTACTGAAGCGAGCTGTTGGGGGAAGAAGGGTTGCAGAAAGCAGCCTTTTCTCTGTATGATGCACGTACCACCACATGCCTAGTTTGAGCGGCGGAACAGGCTGTTGATTGACTCCCTCACTTCACGGGAATCTGCTTCAGAGATCTCCAGGAAACTCTAGTAGAGATACTGGGCCATCCACTGCCGCAAGTTCTTTGGCAGAGCTGTTTCGTTTCTTGCCCCATTAATGGTAACTTTCCCGCGCCAGTGTGCCGTCATGGTTGGGGGTGGGAAGGGGGGAAAACCACTGTTGCACACAGGCGAGCTGCATAGGGCCATGGCGGAAGGCACAGTCTTGGAGAAGACCCTCCCTTGACTCCCTGCTCACCCTCAGCAGCGAGACCCTCCTCCATCTTCCCATAATTCTTAGTGGCAGAAGAGGAAGAATTGCTCTGTGGGATAGCTGCCCAGAGCGCACCACTCCGAATACCATTGCAATTGCCGCAAGTGTGAACACGCTATTGCGCAGGCAGCTGACAGTGTGAACACACAAGAGCAGTTTCCCTTCAGCGCTCTCTGAGTGGCGCTGTAACTGCCAGTGATGTAACTCTGCCAGTGTAGACATATCCTTAAGGAAGAGGAAGAGCGTCAGCCTGGGAAGGAGGTTGCAGAAATTCTGAATCCAGACATTCTCAAACATTAATGCACTCTGGGTGAAATCCTGACCCTACTGGCTTTGATGGCAAAACTCTCATTGATTAAGCTCTTCAGGGCAGGGACTCTTTATGTTCTTTACAATGCTTGGCACAATGGGGTCCTGGTCCATGACTGGGAGTCCTAGACACTAAAGTAATACAAATAATAATAATGGCAAAACTCCCATTGACTTCAATAGGGCCAGGATTTTATTCTTTGTCTTTTACAACATAACTTAAGAAACATATCATGAAATACAAGGTAGTGTACATATTTCAGCTTGCTATGCAGATAAATTAATCACATCTTTCCCACTGGTATAAACAAAATCAGAATGTCTAATCCCCCTAGAATAACAATGTGTACAGACCATTATGAATTAATCTAGAGTATTTTACAACAATCAAAGCAAGGAAATTCAGTCTTTAGACTGCTACTTCATCCATAACACAACCCCATCATACTCCAGAAAACAGTGGATGATTGGACATGCTATATAATCTGCATTATATGCAAACTAAGTCCAACAAACCACGTAAAACCAATTGGCATTCTACTTCTACTAAGCAATGAAATTCAATTGAAAGCTGCATGGGCAAATGGTTACGATTTTTATAATAATACTTAGCTATTAGAACTTATATATGCAAAGCCCTGTACAAACATAATCCACAAAAGAGCTCTGTGAAGTATGTTAGGATCAGTGATAGTCATTTAAAGATAACAAACCTGTGAGAAGAGAAGATACCAGTCCAAAGCTACAAAGTGAGTCAGTGGTAAAAGTATTATAGATGTAGTGCATAGGCACGGAAAAAAATATTTAAAAAGAAGTTTGTGCGCATTCAGTAGCTACCTATTAAAATTTTAGAAAAGCACACAATCCAAGGGTTTGGTTTTAGGTTTTTTGGTTGTACTTACTATTTATAACATCACCTTGGAAACTTGAAAAATGAAACTTATCCTAAAAATAGCTTCTCCCTTCATCACATGCAGAAAAACACACCAAATTAGCTCATTATTTACTATTACAGGGTTATATAGGACTTTAATTCATAATTAAAAGATACCAATGATTACAAACTTGGGCTCTAACGAGTAGCCCCAGTAAAGTTAAGTTTAGAGTGTTTGCAAGATCAGGGCCTCAGGGTCTGATCCCCAGCCCTTTCCTCATTGACAATGTTGGGCCTATATGAATAAGCAAGGACAAGAGATGGTCAAAAAAAGATTGCCAATCTCTTTTTTGTGTGTACGATTATATGGTCTAGAACTCCAAGGGGAAAACAGGTGGTCTGAACTCTAAAGAATATGCAGCTGGATCAACTGGTTGTATACCATGTTATTGTGTATAAACATATAACAAGTAATGTCTTTTATGAAAACTTGCGATGTTCTGACCTTGACGGTCACCAGGAGATGGGTACACAGTTTACGCTTATAAACATATGCATGTACATATGTGTAGAACATTTTAATTGTAATCATGGTGCAACTTACAGCTCCACCTCACACTAGCCAGGGGAAGCAATCAGGCAGGGAGGGGCATGAAAATAACTCCAAGCACTTAGCATTGTACAACCAAGGGAAAGGCAATGATGGACCATTAAAGTTAATGGAAAGACACAGAAACTGAAAAGAAAACCCCAGTCTTGGGCCTTGGCTACACTTGCGAGTTACAGTGCAATAAAGGAGCCCCGGGCACACTAGCTCACTCCCCCATCCACACTGGCAAGGCACGTAGAGCGCTCTGATTCTGCAGCTACAGCGCTGCTGGTACTGTACCTCGGCAAGTGGAATAATGTTTGCTGCGCCCCCGCTGGAGCGCCGCAGCGCCAGTATGAACGAGGTGTTGCATTACTGTGCTGTGATCAGCCTCTGGAATAATCCCATTAAGTCAAGTGGCCACTCTTATCATTGTTGTGAAATCGGCTGCAGGAATGCGGAAATGCCGTTTGAAATCTCCATTTTGGAGAAGCCGGCTGCTTATCAGCTCTGAGGAAAAAGCAAACATTTACTGTTTGCTTTGAGTGAGAGAGAGAAAGGCAGGTGGGGGGGAGAAGGAAGTCTGAACTTACAAGACAGCATGCTGGCACACTCTCAGTACCCCAAAAACCCACTCTCTCTACCCCCACATACACACAACACACTCCTTGTCACACTCCACTCCCCCCATTTGAAAAGCACGTTGCAGTCACTTGCATGCTGGGATAACTGCCCATAATGCACCGCTCCCAATGCCGCTGCAAGTGCCGCAAATGTGGCCACGCCAGTGTGCTTGAAGCTGTCAGTGTGGACAGACTTCAGTGATTTCCTTACTGCGCTCTACGAAGGTGGGTTTAACTCATGGCACTCTACATCTGCAAGTGTAGCCATGCCCTTGGAAAACTAAGGAAAGAGGCAGTTTCCCCCCTCTGTATCCATAGTCCCAGAGAAAGAAAGAAAAAAAGGCAAACCCTGTTGAAAGAGAAGGGGTTTATTATGTGAGACGGCTACCCAGAAACAGAGGGCCAGCAGCTAAGCAGGGTATTGTCCATGAAACACTAGATACCACTACGACAGAGGGCACACTGGAAAACTATTAAGAGCCAATGGGTAAGTTGTATTAGAGAAGGGAATTTAGCTTATATAGAAGTGTGAAGACTGAGATTGCGTCTTTATGGTTACAGTCTGTGTAACTTGTGTTTGCTTTTTGACTTTTTCTTTAGTTTTACTCCAACCAGGTCTCTGTTGTGCAGTCTTGGTGGAGTGTGCATCTGGGGGCAAGCTTCATTCCTTTAGGGTGATGAACCAGAAGGGAAAAGTCCGAGTGTCTGGTAGTTAAGAATTTAAGGGAAAGATCTGGGAGGACTCAGGACCAGAAGAGCTATGGAGTAACTAGGTGGGTGGAAGCCATGGGGAGACCTTTATGTCTGTAGGCTGGCTACCCATGTCAGAGCTCTGAGCCATAGTTGCACAGCATTAAGGAACCCAAAGTTACAGGGCAGGTGATGGCCTGGGTGAACCCCAAAACATCACAACATGATTTTCCAAGACATTCATGAAAAAAATGTGTTTGTCTTTGTAGAAATGTTCACAGAAAAGGACAATTATTGTAAATACTTGTGGGCACATGTATTTTCACAATGATACTTGTGCAAACATGTATTTGCATGAGTATTCATGCTGGAAATATTAATGCAGGCATCCTGAAAGCTATTTGCGGGTTCAGGAGTCATCCAGTCAGGTAGCCAAAAAAACAACCTCATGTGACAAAGGTGGCTAATCCCACATCACAAATAGCATATTATTAAAAGCTAGTACACGGATCAATAATTATGGTACAGTTCACAAGCAAACCATATGTTTGTATAAGCCATTAGTTGAATCATTTTGAACAAGATAATACACAGATATCCAATGATGTTTGTGAATAATTAATTAACTGATACATGGACTAGTCACTTAATTTGTGTGCTGCTAATATTTTACCTACCTCTAGTAAAGAACAGTCACTAGAATAAGGGTTTGCAGGATCTGGTGTATAAAATATACGCATGAATGTTCACAAACAGTAGCAGATGCCATTCTGCTTACTGCATGGGAGGACAGACAACTGTGCTTTAGGAATATTTTCACACTATACAATGATTATAACTAAGTTATCCATCTACACACCCATCACTAGAACAAAAAAATCCCAGAATGGGCAATCCCAGACAAACTGACGTTTCACTCTCAAATAAATCCATATAAAAAGATAAATGCTGGATAAGATACATAAGTTAATTCCATAGAAACGTAACTGGGCACAGGGGGAAAATGTGTCATGTAAAATGACAAAAATACTATATAGTGCATACCGAGATAGTGAGGAAGATAATAGGAGAGTCAAGATAAATAGGAAAGATAGAAAGATGAGAGCCAAGATAATAGGACAGAAATTCAATCTATGCTCAAGTAACCTAGGAGACAGAGTGTGTGAGTGTTTTAAAGAGGCGGCAAGGGGAAGCATTGTTTAGGGAAAAAACAGTCCTCAGAGAATCACATGAGACATGAACTTTGCAAACAGATCTGAAGAAACAAAGAGACAGGTCAAATTCCCAACAGGTCTGACAATTCACATTCACAAAGTTCCAACTCAGTGAAATTGCAAATAGGCAAGTCATAAATCTCTAAAGGAGACGGTTTATAAGGGATTTAGCAATGTGCCAGGAATTACTGCATTGCCAAAGTGATCCTATAATGATTTAGAGAAAAGAAGCCAAAGTCTAAAAAAGAACACGTAGTTTAAATCTGTGATAATTAAAAGAAAAAACACTGTACTTATACTTAGGGTTTCAGATTTAATTTAGAAAAAAAAAAAAAAAAACCCTCACTATCCCATTTTCAAGTGTTTCTGGCTGTAGGGGATAAAAATCAGAAACTCACACCTGGAAGTGAAAGCATTGTGTAAGGGTGGGCATTTGCCCATGGAAATGGAGGTTACTTACCTGTAACTTCAAGATGTGTGATCCGTATCTGTATTCCACACATGGATACGCATGAACACCATGTGCCTGAGTCCAGAATTTCTTTCAAGCAATGTCCATTAGTCAACACACATGTTATAACTTTCTTCATGCTTCCAACTGAGGGCATGAAGGGTGGTGCTGGCCAACATCTCTCCAGTTTCCCATTCTTACTGCAGTGTACCCAATCCACAGCAGAGGGGACAGAGGGTGGGTAGTGGAAGACAGATAAGGACCACACATCTCAAAGAACTTCCAGTTACAGATAAGTTGTGATGTGTATTCCGGATGTAAGAAATTAACAAGGAGTAGTCAAACTGGGGGTGGGTTCAGTGAAACAGAAGTGATAGCTGAAGGTAGCACTGCTGTCCCCACAGCCGTATCCACAGTTGAGACTGTACCATGATATAATGTCTCATGAAGGTATGCAAAGAGCTCCACATAGCTGCCCTACATATTCTAGTCTGAGTATGTCTCTCAGAGATGCAGCTGAAGTAGCTTCCCGCCCTGGTGGAATGAGCCTTTATCCCTTTAGGGATGGTTGGGAGGATGCCAACTAGTTGGTAACAAAAGGTGATGCAACCCAAGATCCATTTAGAAAATCTCTGCACGGATATATATTGGCCTCTTGATCATTCTGCTATGGAAACAAATAGTTTAGGTGTCTTCTAACCTCCTTTGTTCTTTGCAGATAAAAGGCCAAAGCCCTCTGGAAGTCCAAAGAATGCAGTCTTTCTTTCTTCTTCCAAGGCATGTGGTTTAGGAAAAAAATACAAGTAATTGGATGACCTGACTCTCATGATATACAAACACTACCTTGGATATGAATCTGGCATGGAGGTGTAGTGAGACCTTTTCTTTATAGAAGGTGGGCCAACCTTAAGTACTCCCAGTTCACTGACTCTTCTTGCCGATGTTATAGCTATCAGAAAGGCCACCTCCACGGACAGACGTGTCATACAGCATGTAGTCAGTGACTCAGAGGGAGTCTTAGTGAAAGATGATAGAACAAAATTGAGATCCCACTGAGATACAAACTTCACCACTGGTGGAAAGGTTCTGAGAATTCCCTTCAAAAATATAGTTGTGACAGGATGTGTCAAGATCGTACAGTTATCATCTGGAGGATGGAAAGTGCTGATTGCTGCTAAATGAACCTGCGGGGAACTGAATGCAAGATCCAAAGACTTATGGGTAAGTAGATACTCTAAGATATCAGGGATTCCAGCGGAGTCCGGAGACAAATTGTGTTGATGAGCCCAAGTGGAGAAACACTTCCATTTAGCTGAGTAACAGCTTCTTGGCCAGTTCACAGTGCCCCAAGGTCAAACATATTTAATGAATGTTCTCTTAAATAGGGGCTTCTTAAATGTTTTCATGGAATGACCACATCCTAAATTCAGTCTTGTGGACTTGCATCTCACCCTGCCTATCCACTATTAAATGGCTGACTTCCCTTTCCATGCCATTCTGGTGACAGCTAATAATTCCGTAACGGTAAAGCAAGTTTATGAAAGCATTAGTGTATTTTTAGCTGTATGTAGCATAAGGGTTTTGTCCACTCTGCAGAATTACACAGCTTACAATTTGCTTTTCACAATGTCTCATCCACATGTTCTGTTGTTCTCAGCTGGAAACAAGGAGGAAGGACAGATATGTGGCTAGCCAGTTTCCCGGGGCAAACAACATGGGCTCAGTGGGTCCTGAGCCCACAGACTGGAAACCTCTGCTCTATCTACCTTAGGTACTTATTATTGTAGTACCTAGAGAACAAAGATTTTCTTCTAGCATGCGTACATGGAAAGCACCATTAATCTGTAAATTTTGAAGACTACAAAAATGCCATTCATTAGCAACACCCCAATCCTTTAAAAAGGTCCCCCAAACCACAGCCACGGTTTTAAAAAAATGTAAACATTTGAGTATAACACACTGGAATTGGGTTAAAAAAAAAGTGAATGCTGAAAACTAGAAGGTACCGTGACTCCAACATAGAATTGATGGCATGGGTACTTTCTGAGGAATTATGCAGGCAGTTTGTGTGGTACTCTTTGCTGACACATCAACACAGATTTTGCTTGGTTTTATGGGATTACAATTTTAAGCAACAGGGATGTCAGGTCCCCCTTTTCAGTGAGATTGATGTGGATTGGTGCTTGTTTCCCCGAAAACCACAGAGATTGGGAGGTGTTGAGGAAGTCCCCACCTCGCCTCTTCCTGAGGCATCCCAGGAAAGGGGGTTAGATTCACAGGGAAGCCTGAGCCATCTATGAGACCAGGTAGCTTCCTAGGTATTAGGTTGTCCTGGGTTGCAGGCCATGATATACCTTGGAAGTAATCCAGGCTCTGAGAGGGCCTCGTTCTTAAACTATTGTTAAGCTTTGGGAATGTGATACTCTAGAACTGAGCATGAAAAAAAGAAGGCATGTGACAGAGAGAGTACCTATTGCCTTCTCCCTTTTAACTGCTGCTGGACAGGTCACCTTGTGAGAGGTTATGCTCTCATGGAACAAATAAAGTTCCATTCGCTTGCCCCAAAATTCCAGATGTCTATCTGTGTCCTTACTGGGCCCTTCAATTCCCTATTTCTACCCCAACATATCTGCAATTTTGCTATTTGCATGCCCAGTGTCTGGTAACTGCAAACATCAAGTTGGGTGGGGTGGGTGTGAACAGAGAGGTCTGCATGACTTGGTGAATTATCAATAAAATACAGAGCTTTTCATTTCTTTACTACATCTTATAATCCAGACTAGATTTCCCTTACCTGAAAGTTACTAAGCGGTTCAGTGGCCTATGTGAAATAAATTAATGGTCTCGGACCAGGTCCTAATAGACAGGGGTTCACATCACAAATCTTCCTCTGTAACTGGCACCCCTTTTGGCAGCCACATCAGAAGCCAAGGATTGAATGGACAGGACCTTTTTCATCCCTAGATTTGATCCCGTCAGAACATAGTTGCGGTTGTTTAAAGGAATTGCTTTGCCTGGGGACTGAAATTTCCAGAATACTGCATTGAATCTGCCGTGGCTACCATGACCAGACAAACTCAGGTAAGCTGTTTTAGCAAGATAGTCCATTGGTGATGCAGGATGGAGACAGTTCTATTGCTGATACCCATGCTACAGATAAACAGAGGCTTTCAATATGTGGCAGTATAGCTGAGAGCCCAGAAATGGGTCATGATGGGGATCTGGTGGGTCCCACCCACCAGCTGAGAGGGAGTGGGATAAAAAATGCAAAATCTCACAGTCACTAGAAACCAGGAGAGGAGATAAGAAGGAGCAGTTCACTCAGTCCTCCTCTCTCTCCCCTTCTGTCATCCCGACCCTATCACATGCCTTTAACCTAAACATAGTAGAGTTCTCCCCATCCTGTCCTCCATCCTCCCTCCCAGCTCTGAACTCTGGAGCAGACACAAGTTTCTCTGATGGAGGCATTGGTGCCACCTTAACAGACTGGAAGCTGTGCCACCTTGGAGATGAGTGCTGTGCAAATGGGGGGGGGGGGAGGAGGGGAGGGAGAAGAGAGATTAGACAGAAGTACCCAGCAGCACCCACCCTAATCCACAAGCCCCACACCCAGCAATACCAGCCCTCCTCCAAATGAGTGAAAACCCTACAAATCCCACAATCCTTTGTAGTTGGATACAGTAGATCATGGGCAACATTTTACACCATTGTGAAAGTCACAGACCCCAAAAAATAGAGAACCACTAATTCTCAGTCCCTTCCACGAGCTTCCAAATTCACTACAAGAAAAAAATTCATAGTAATCACCTCAACCAAACCATCATTATGGGAGACTGAAAAAGTTTAAGGAGAGTGAACAGAATGGTAACTTACTGGAGAGGTTGTTAATCGAAGGATTGCTCCATTTTTAATTTCATTGCGATTCTGAAAGAGAAAATCCAAAAGGTTTTACTCCCTCTAATTACAATCAGCTCACACAAAAGGTGCAACATGCACAGGATAAAATACAACATTAAACCAGCAACAATGCTTTGTCTGTGTAAGGGGGTGAATGCCTCCCCACTGCATAATATGGTAAGATACACAATTTCCCCCCTTTTTATGCATGCTACCCATTGTTCAAGCAAGAAATACAAATATATATATTTATTGTTCATATGAATTTTTAACAGATTTGAACCATTTTAAGAATGACTTCATATATTGCAGAATTTAGCTACCATTGGCAATTTCTAAATATTTCTTTGAAATATACTATAATAGACATAAATAACTGCCAGTAATGTCTGGCTCTAATCTTGTGCTGCATAGCTGAGGAGTTTGTAAGATTGCTGAAACCTATCATTAAACATCTGCAGCATTTAAATGTTATCCCACTGGCTCTTCATTTTCTAGAACAAGAACATGCTGACAAGCCACTGGAACCAGCCACTGAGCTCTGCCACCACTATTTTGCACCCACCCTCCAACAAAGATGCTGAAGGGTTAATAAGTCAAACTACATCACTAATGTTTGCAAATTCAAATATACCACAAGTCATTTCTCACATAGTTGGCAGAAAGAGAAGGGATAAGATATTTTCTTTTGGGTAAGCTCATATAAAATGTTAAATTAAACTAAGATGCCTGCAGGAAGCTAAGAATCTCGTGACAGTTTTTGCAAGAGTATGGGTTAAGCCAATCTCCTGTCCAACAATCCTCTTAAAAAAGAGATTCTAAAGCCCAAGGCTGCCTATGAAGTACTACCAAACATATAACAGCACATTTGCCTATGTAGCACCTGACCCAAAGCTAAATTGATGTCAGAACTCCCAATGAACTTCAGTGGCCTTTTGATGAATCCCAAAGTCTCATTACTACCAATATTTACCATGGTATTTTGTAACAAGCTTTGGGATACCTCCAGTGTAAACCCAAATTCTGTTAACACATTTATGTTTTTCTAAAAGATATGCTCTAGTTCAAAACGGAATTTTTTTTTTTTTTTTTTTTTTGGTAAATTCTATGGCCTAAATTATCACAATGGTCACTTCTGACTTCAGAATCTGTTAATCTCTTACTTTGAGACATTGTTTTAACTTTTTAAAATGTTATATTAATTTTTTAAAATCCAGCAACGCATGATTAATCAATCTGAGGTAAGGGGTAAAACAGTGATCCTGAGTTACTATAACTTCAAAATGCAACAGTTTGATTGAAAAGAATACTATTATCATTTTATCTATTTCTTTTATGAGAATACAGAGCAACAAAATGTAGAAAAGAGAAGAACATTTCAAATGACTACAGTATAAAGTGTTCCAAAGGTTGCTGGTTGGGGAGGATGGACCTTTTTTACCTTAAAAAAACAAAAATTCCCCAACTCTCCCCACCCCTATGCAGCTAAACAACAAAATAATATAAATAAGATATATCCTGCTTGAAGCCAAGGTGAGTAAACTGGTCACTAAATAAGGTACAGGACATGGTCTCTCTCCTGGTATTCAGAGCCATTCATGCGATTGGCTCTAGCTACATCAGAGAGATCACGTCTCCATCCACAACATAAATGCAGAACTAATTTCTTCAATTTTGCTTTCCCCACAGTAATATTTTCTCTCTCTCTCTCTCTCTCTCTCTCTCACACACACACGTAAATAAACATCCCTATTTCTTCTGCAGACTTGGAAGGGGAAGGTTATGTTTGGGAGGAGAGGGGGGCAGATTATTCATGTTATTTCTAGTTCCAGACTAGGTACTTGAAAGCTACTCAGATATTATGGTGTTGGGGGCCACATAGGTTAAATAGACAGATTAGGTAAATATTTGCCTAAATAAATGTCAGCCCACATTATATAGAGTTGTACAGAAAAAAATGAACCACAATGAGTAAGAAGTGACAGGAGAGATTTTGGCTTGACCTTCCTGCCATGTTCATTTATCTGGCTGGGTCTATACTAAGATTTTCAGACCCCCAATTCTCAATAGGCGGTGGAAGTGGTAATGTAGACAAGACTCAGACAAGCCATCACACCTTGCTCAGAGTAGAGTACAATAACATTTTCCTATACTACAGCTTCCATCAGTGCTATCACTGTGAGCTGTTCTCATTGAGAATTAGCAGTCTATAAAATCCTTCTGTAGACAAAGGTTTAAGGGGGAAAAAAATGATGCCCTTTTATTTGAATGCATCCAAAGCATCAGTTTTTTAACACAGTAGGCTGGCGACACTTAAAAGGGGTTAACTTCTCCCCAATCAAAAATCCAATTTTGTTTATCCATTCTAAATAACGACTTGAAAAGTCTGCAAGGAAACAATCTGTAAGCACACAATTAGACCAAGAGGATTTTCTACATTAACTGCATGGTGCAGTATTCAGTATGCCAGTTAATTTCAACAACAACGTTTATACACAGCTAATCTGCTCAGTGGTAGAGAGAGTGTATCTGGGGTTCTTATTCAGGAAAACAGAATGTCATTTAAACAGAACATCTTGGATTCTGGCATTCATGTTCAGAATACAAGGGTCAATGTTATTTAGGGTAGGATAGGCCATTATCATCTAGGATGTAAAAAGTCAATTTGTTTTCCAAGGTATTTGGAGAGCCCTCCCACCAATCTCTGTTTCACACAGACACAGCAAATTCATAAACAACATAATTGTTAGAACAATAGCTTATTCCTGGGCTGTGAGGAGCCTACTTCAGAAGAATATGCTAAAGCACTTCAATATTCTACAGCAGCCAGTCAGATTCTTTAAAACAGTCACCCGGACACTAGGCGACAGTGATGTCAGTGCCACAAATGTAGTAACTTAGCTCCCTCCCAGCCTACCTCCCACTAGGTCTTGGGGGTCAACTGCAGAGCCAGTAGGAGCCACTGCATAAATAACCAAAGAAGGTACCTCTGGACAAATTCCAGAGAACTTTCTACAGTTTTGACTGGATTTTCTCATCCATCGCCATAAAAACAAAATTTGAAAAGGAGCATTTGTGGTTAATTAATTATTTGTATTGTGGTATTACCTAGGAGCTACAGTCATGGGTCTGGACCTCATTGTGTGAGGCACTGTAAAAAAAAAAAAAAAAAACCACACAAAAAACAAAACAAAAAAAAAAACTTTGCTCTCTTGCCCTTCCTTTCCTTCTCTTGCATTAGTTGTGGGATTCCCTCCCCTCTCCATTCCCCTCCTCCCAAAGGTGCTGAGCACTCCACCTTCAGCTGAAGTCCATGAGTTGTGGGTGCTCAGTACCTTGCAGTATCAGGTTCTTTATTCTGTTCCCGACTTTCTATAGGCCTTCTCCCCAGTTCTGTCTCCCTTTACTGCCCCCACACCTCTTGTCTCCTCCTCAGTTCACCTCCTCCTCTCCCCACCGAAAAAGATTTTAAGGGCACCTGTGTCTCAGCTTTATCTTTCCGCTTCTTACTGTGCCCAAAACACAGGCACCATGGACACATCAGACTTTTGATGAAGTAATAGTGTTTAAAAAGTGGGCCCAGGAACATTAAAAGAGTCTCCTAACCATGGATAGGGACGAAGGTATATTCATTTCAATTCCAAGATGCCATCAAAACAGCCAAGCCAGCTAAGCAGAGCTTTGTGGGAAGAGCACTTAAGAAAACCTACCAAGAAAGTCAAAAGTTAAATGTGTCATGTAGCTGTCCTCTCACTTTTATAATTATTATATCCACTGAAATGCATCACAATGTGACTTGCTGTAATTGGTTGGAAGGGAATGTGCTGGGGGTGGTGGTTCATTTTTAAAAAACAAAACCAAAAAACGTATTTTGGGAAGGTCCGGGAGCTTTGGTTCTTGTGCTCAACATTTCATTTATTTTTAGATTCACACAAATTAGACATGGGTCTGTCTAAGATGGCTCTTTCTTAAACAGTAGTTAAGCAATCCAAAAATATTTTAATCACACATTTACATCCAAAATAATTATTGTTTCTTCATTTTTGAAGTTTAAAAAAAAAAAAAAAAACTTACTAAACCTCTTCTCTCCTTAAATGCCACAAATGAGTTTTCATTTTTAGGATTATGAGATATATTTTAGTTCCCATCTCTGTAACATTTTCTTTGTCCAAGCTGAGCACATTGCAAGTAGTAAACAAATATATACATTCAAAAATGTTAGATTTAAATTGTTTAATTCATTTTTAATAACCTATGGTATTGTTTGGCAGGAGTCATCAGGTGGTGAAGCTATACATAGTCTCAAGGTTCTTTTTCTTGGCATCTGACCACTGTTCAGTCTTTGAAGCAATGCTTGCATGGTTATGTTAATTTTGTAATTAAGTTTCTTTGGAGGTGGGGGAAAGAGCTGTGGCAAACAATAGAATTTGCTCTCTGTATTAATCTGTCTAACTAGAGAGAAATTTTTGTTGCTCCCTGGAAACCAGGCATTAATAGTTTGGCTGAGATTCCAGAGTTGCTGATTCATTATTTTGTCATGAGTGATGATAATTATGGTTTTCCTTAAAGCCCCAGCTCCTGGAATCAAGTGGATATGTGATGATTTCACCCTTCATTCTTAAAAAAAAAGTTTCTAGCACTCATGGCTGTGGAGAAAGCTTCAAAATGTGGCCCCAGTGCACCCTAAAGGTTCAAAACGCAGAAGGCAAATAAAAAGAACACCAAATCTATTGTTTTTACATAATCTCATGATTTTTGGTGAGACTGACTTGTGATTTTTGAACATTTGGGGTTGGCAATACTGGATTCCTGAAAGAGGGGATTGTCTGTGCCCTGTTTAACCACCTCTGTTTAAAGGCTGGTGTATACACAGAGTAAGAAAATATCCAAACTTACCATCACTGATAGGTAAGGAATAGGAAGGCCCTGACATTTGATATTGCTCGCTCAGCAGAGGGGTGACAATATTAATAGTAATAGAAGTACATTTTTAAACATGTATTTTTTAAAGATACCAAAAGCAGTTATTTCTGACAGATCTCTAATATGAGGGTGAGTGTGCTATGTACAGCAAAACTGTTATATTTAGAAATTATGTAGTAGATATAGAGGTAATAGTCTATTCTATTATTGGGAAAGTATTTTTATCATTTAAAAACAGTGCCTCCTCTACAGTCTTGTTAATTCAGAGATTTGATTCAGGTAAGCTCCATAGAGTTCAGGTCATGTTCAGTGTCCACTTATTCTCCCAAGATAAGTCATTGTGGTATTACACACACAATACAATGTTCCATTTGTGAGAATGCTCAACAGTATTTGCCAATAACTTAGTTCTACATCAGCCTAGATAACTCTCCTAAAACGCTACGAGACTATGGTGTCTAGGGGGAAAAAATCATTCTAGCAGACTGAATTTACAGACATTTAAATTTAGAGTATTACATTTAATGCTTTGGCCAATGTTATTGAAATCCCTGCTGATCCCTTGAACTAAGGCAGTCTCTAATGACTCTGGCCAGACTACACCTGCATTCAGTATTGGCCCAGAAAGTAACAGAAAAATGTACACAAATTCAGAGAGGCAAAAATGATCAAGCAGCTGCAGAGAATGACTTATGAGGAAGAATTAAAAACTAAAGAAGTTGACTCTATATCTCAAATAGAATCCTGGAACCCCCATATCACCACTGTGATATGATTATGATATGGTCGGTACAAAGTATGCCTTCTGAGGTATCATTTGAGAAATCATGATCTGTAAAACATTACTATCTTGTTGAATTGTGTGTGCTACCTTTGTATCTGGAGTTATGAAGTTTTGCTATGTGTGTGTCACTGAAATATGTTGTGGGGTTGGGAGACATCCAAAACTAGCCTTCAGACATGCCAACCCTGTGGAAAAAAAATGCAGAAATTGGGCTTGGTTTTGGCTTGTGAGTTGCTTGTTGGCTAGTTTTTGGCTTGTTGCTTGTTTGGCTTGTAGCTTGTGGCTTCATTTTTTGATTGGCTCCCGGCAAGCAGGGACAAGGGGGGAGAGAGTCAGGGGTGCACAGCAGGCCCACCACAGTCCCAGACTGCACACCGGGGGGGATCTAGTCACATAGAGTGTTGGATTCTTAGGGATTAGTTTGTTTTGGCCTTGTTTTGAAATGGGATTAGCTTGATTTTTGCCATATTGTGAAAGTCGGGGTGCTTATTTACCACATGAAAGTTGGCAACTGTGCTAGCCTTTCAGCGGCAACAAATGAGCAGCTAACACTGGTCAGACAGGTTTCAGAGTAGCAGCCATGTTAGTCTGTATCCACAAAAAGAACAGGAGTACTTGTGGCACCTTAGAGACTAACAAATGTATTTGAGCATAAGCTTTCATGGGCTACAGCCCACTTCATTGGATGCATAGAATAGAACATATAGTAAGGAGCTATATATACACATACAGAGAACATGAAAAGGTGGAAGTTGTCCTACCAACTCTAAGAGGCTAATTAATTAAGAGAAATAACTCTTGTAGTTATTTGTAGAAATAACTCTTGTAGACTAAAGAAAAGCGTTAACATCGCGTGGGCCCCCGCCCGGCACGCCATGGAGGAGCTATCCAGCTGCCGGCCGGCTTACCCTCGTCCGTCTGCGGAGGTGCGTGGGGGCAGGGGGCATGCCCCAGTGGCTGGCCTGTGGCACACACCAAGCCGCCATTACCCTTTGGTTGCGATTAGAGGGGGGGCTTTGAAGGGGGAGGTTAGAAGTTGGCCAGGACTGCTAAGCTCTGCCTGCAGTCAATCTTAGTTGCATCAATGCCCATGTACACCAGTGAAAGAGCAGCTAGGAAGAGCTGGCACTCCTCCGCAGCCTCAAAGGCCAGCTCGGACTGAACGTAGGAGATGGGGAGCACCGGGCGGAAAGTTTTGATCATGGCTTTGAGCGCCGCCTTCCTCTCCCACTTGGCGAACTTGTCGATGAGGTAGCCGGACATGCAGGGTGTCTGACGGTAGAGCCTGAAGAAGCGGTGGTAGTTGGACAGGGCCCAGGTGGCGCGCAGGGCCAGCGTGTGGGCCACGCAGGGGTCCACCTTCAGCTTCTTGGTCAGGTAGGCCAGCTCCATGGTGATGTCGCCGGAGTTCTTGGTGAAGATGTAATAGAGGATGCGGTAGGCGGTGAACTCCCCCACGTTGCCCGGCAGGTTCTCCGCATAAAGAGACTTGAGCTGGGTCTGGCACTGGTTGAATTCCTCATGATTTCCCTTCTCCAGCGCTATCCAGGCGTGGGTTTTCCAGGCTCTCCGAGCCGGCAGGGTCCAGGCTGTTGATGGACAGGATGAGGGGCTCCAGGTGCAGCTTCTTGGAGTGGCCGTGCTGGAAGCGGGCCGCCCGCCGCTGCTTCTTGAACTCCTTCTCGGGGTCCTCATAATCCATGGCGTTCCGCCGGCGGTTGTGCTTGGAGGGGCCCTGGTCATGCCTTTTACCCTTCTGCATCCTCATGCGGCCCCGGTCCATGCGGTCCATGTGCCCCCCTCGGCCACGGTTTTTCGGCGCACTCCTGCGGCTCGCCAGGTGGCAGTCGGTGCCAGAGAAGGAGCTGTTGGAGTCCGAATGGGAATCACTGCGCCGGAAGTGGTGGCTGGGCGAGCGAGAGGACAAGCGGGAGCGGGAGCCGGCGCTGGAGGATGAGCTGTTCTCCTTCATGAAGACGTTGCGGTTCCCGAATTTGGTGGGGAAGCTGTTCCCTCGGGCCCGGCTGGCCCTGCCACCCCCACTGCGCTGGGACTGGGAGCCCACCGCACCGCCCCCACTGTTGCCCCTCTGTTGCTGCTGCGACAGGCCAGCCGACATGGGGCCCCGGGGAGCGTGAAGCAAAGACACTTGCATCTGAAGAAGTGAGGTTCTTACCCATGAAAGCTTATGCTCCCAATACTTCTGTTAGTCTTAAAGATGCCACAGGACCCTCTATCAGAGTAGCAGCCGTGTTAGTCTGTATCCGCAAAAAGAACAGGAGTACTTGTGGCACCTTAGAGACTAACAAATTTATTAGAGCATAAGCTTTCGTGGACTACAGCCCACTTCTTCAGATGCATATAGAATGGAACATATATTGAGGAGATATATATACACACATACAGAGAGCATGAACAGGTGGGAGTTGCTTGGACCCTCTGTTGCTTTTTACAGATTCAGACTAACAGGGCTACCCCTCTGATACTTAACTCTTGTAGTGATAATCAAGATAGCCCATTACAGACAGTTTGACAGGAGGTGTGAGAATACTTAACATGGGGAAATAGATTCAATGTGTGTAATGTAACTGGTCAGACAAAAAGAAGAACAGGAGTACTTGTGGCACCTTAGAGACTAACAAATGTATTAGAGCATAAGCTTTCGTGGACTACAGCCCACTTCTTCGGATGCATATAGAATGGAACATATAATGAACATATTTCTGTTGTAATATAGCCACCCGCAGGTCTGTCACTGAATGACCAGACAGGTTAAAGTGTTCTCCCACTGGTTTTTGAGTATTTTGATTCCTGATGTCAGATTTGTGTCCATTAATTCTTTTGCGTAGAGACTGTCCGGTTTGTCTGTAAGCGAGGACAGGTCTGTCTCCCAAGATCTGTGAGAGTAAAGGATCATCTTTCAGGATAGGTTGTAGATCTCTGATGATGCGCTGGAGAGGTTTTAGTTGGGGGCTGAAGGTGACAGCTAGTGGTGTTCTGTTATTTTCTTTGTTGGGCCTGTCTTGTAGGAGGTGACTTCTGGGTACTCGTCTGGCTCTGTCAATCTGTTTTTTCACTTCAGCAGGTGGGTATTGTAGTTTTAAGAATGCTTGATAGAGATCTTGTAGGTGCTTGTCTCTATCCGAGGGATTGGAGCAAATGCGGTTATATCTTAGAGCTTGGCTGTAGACAATGGATCGTGTGGTGTGTCTTGGATGGAAGCTGGAGGCATGTAGGTAAGTGTAGCGGTCAGTAGGTTTCCGGTATAGGGTGGTATTTATGTGACCATCGCTTATTAGCACAGTAGTGTCCAGGAAATGGATCGCTTGTGTGGATTGATCTAGGCTGAGGTTGATGGTGGGATGGGATTCTCTTAATTAATTGGCCTCTCAGAGTTGGTAAGACAACTCCCACCTGTTTATGCTCTCTGTATGTGTGTATATATATCTCCTCAATATATGTTCCATTCTATATGCATCCGAAGAAGTGGGCTGTAGTCCACGAAAGCTTATGCTCTAATAAATTTGTTAGTCTCTAAGGTGCCACAAGTACTCCTGTTCTTCTTTTCATTTGAAGAATGACTTGTTTTGGTTTAGTTTATACCTGCTACTAATCAATTTAAATTAAACCCAAATAAAATCATCAAACTCAGAATGTATTTTCACAGCCTTATTGCACAAGTTTAACTAAAGGTATATCTTCAGTGCAGCGTTAGCCCAGGGAATAGGCAACCAGGTCTGGGCACCCAAGATAACCTAGACCGGATGTGAGCAGCCACAGTGCAAAGCCCTACTCAACTCACGGAGTTTTCATTGATGCTGTACTTACCTGTGTATGTTGCTAGGACTTTAGGAGCATATCCCATGTTTTTTTGTGCTGCAGTAAGCAGGGCCATTCTATGGGTATGCTGGCCCTGCAACTGGGAGCATGCCACCAGGCCCGGGCAGACAAATGCACTAGCTCTGCTCGATCTAACGTGCTAAAAATAAAGAACAAAACTGCCATGCTGGGTCAGACCACTGGTCCATCTAGTCCAGTATCCTGTCTGAGATAGTGGCCAGGTTCGAGAACTTCAGGGAAGCATAGAGAACAGGACAGTTGGAGTGATCCATGCACGTCTTCCCCTCCTGGCTTCTGGCAGTCAAAGGTTTAGGGTCACCTGAGCATAGGGTTATGTTCTTGACCATCTTGGCTAGAAGCCATTGATGGACCTATCTTCCAGAAACTTATCTTGTTTTTTTTTTTTTAACCCAGTTATAATTTTGGCCTTCACAAAATCCCATGGCAATGAGTCCCATAGATTAATTATGAGTTGTGCAAAAAAAGTCCTACCTCTTGTTTGTATTTAACCCGCTGTCTAATTTCATCAGGTGACCTATGGTTTTATTATTGTGGGAAAGGGTAAATAACACTTCTCTATTCACTTTTTCCACACCATTCATTATTTTATTAACCTCTATCATATCCCCCCTTAGTCATCTTCTTTCTCAAATGAACAGCCCTCATCTTTTTAATCTCTCCTCATACTGATTGGGGGCTAGATGATGACTGGCAGTAGCGACTGAGGCAAGGTGGGTTCTGGGTTAGGGATGAGGGGCTTGGGGTGCAGGAGGGGTCTCTGAGCTGGGGCCAAGGGGTTCGGAGTGTAGGAGAGGGCTCTGAGCTGGGGCAGGGTGTTGGAGGGGGTTTAGAGGGTAGGGGTTCCCTTGGGAGGGGAGACCCAGAACGAGGGGGTACTGTGGTGGGCAGAACCCCTGGCAAAGGACACCAGGGTCTGGGAGGGACATGGGGCCAGCGGCAGGCGAGACACCGGCCTACAGAAGGCGTTCCGGGCTGGAAAGAGCTAATTCCCATGACGACCAGCAGAAGGCGCTGCGCCAGTGAGTCTCGCCCCACATCATCAATAAGTATCAGTAATTTTTTCCAACGTGCTTTATTTTGCCCTTATCAATGTTGAATTTCATCTCCCATTTTGTTGTACAGTCACCCTGTTTTGTGACATTCCCTTGTAAATCTTCGCAGTCAGCTTTAGACTGAATTATCTTGATTAATTTTTTATCATCTGCAAACTTTGCCACTTCACTGTTCATGCCCTTTTCCAGATTAATAACAACACATTGAACAGCACAAGTCCCAGTACGGTAGCCGGTAGCCGTCTGAACACTGTGGTACTGCAGGCAGAATGGGCTAGCTACCTGAGTATAAGCCCGCCTGACCCCGTAGGTCCATACACAGTGGGTTAGCCCTAGCCGCCACTCATATTACAATGTCCACACTGCTATTTGTAGCATGCTAGTTCAAGCAGAGCTAGCACATGTGTCTACCCAGGCTAGGAGGTATGCTCCCAGCTGCAGTGTAGATGTACTCTATGGCCTTGGCTACACTTGCAGATGTACAGCGCTGTAAGTTAAACCTGACTTCGTGCAGCTGAGTAGGGAAAGCGCTGCAGTCTGTCCACACTGACAGCTGCCCAGCGCACTGTCGTGGCCACATTTGCGGCAATTGCAGCGCTATTGGGAGCGATGCATTATGGACAGCTATCCCACAGAGCACCTTTTCCCATTCTGGCGCCATGGGTTGTGGGAAGGGGGCATGGGTGCAGGGAATTCTGGGTCCTGTCCCAATCCCATGATGCATCGCTTCGCATCCCAGAAATCCCTTTGTTTCCGTCCACCTTTGGTGCCATCTTTTAATGGTTTCTGTGCAGCGCGATCTGTCTGCGGGAAACGGAGTCCAAACTGCTGAGGCGTATGCTGACAAGTCTCGCCAGCATGTCATGTTTGGCTGTCGAACTATTCCTTAAGATCCAAAATGACAGTGAGAGTGAGGGTGAGGAGTCCGACGATGCTATCGAGCCGCGTAATGCGTACGACACGAAATTGCTTGTGGCATTCACAGACATGCTCAGCACCGTGGAACGCCGCTTTTGGGCTTGGGAAACAAGCACCGAGTGCTGGGATCACATCATCATGGAAGTCTGGGATGACGAGCAGTGGCTGTAGAACTTTCGGATGAGAAAAGCCACTTTCATGGGACTGTGTGAGGAGCTCGCCCCCCACCCTGCGGCGCAAGGACACGTGATTGAGAGCTGCCCTGCCAGTGGAGAAGCGGGTGGCTATTGCAATGTGGAAGCTGGCAACTCCAGACAGCTACCGGTCGGTCGCAAACCAGTTTGGAGTGGGAAAGTCGACCGTTGGAATCGTGTTGATGCAAGTTTGCAAGGCCATTAATCGCATCTTACTCAGAAGAACTGTGACTCTGGGTAACGTGCAGGAAATAGTGGATGGCTTTGCACAAATGGGGTTCCTTAACTGTGGAGGGGCAATAGATGGGACGCACATTCCTATTCTGGCACCACCCCACCTAGGATCCGAGTACGTTAATCGGAAGGGGTATTTCTCTATGGTTCTCCAGGCGCCTGTGGATCACCATGGGCGTTTCAGTGCATGACACACGCATCTTTCGGAACACTTGGCTGTTCAGGAAGATGCAGGCCGGGACTTTTTTCCCAGAGCGGAAGATCATGGTATGGGGAGTTGAAATGCTCATTGTGATCCTTGCAGATCCCGCTTACCCGTTAATGCCGTGGCTCATGAAACCCTACACAGGGAGCCTTGACAGCAGCACGGAACGGTTCAACTACAGGCTGAGCCGGTGCCGAATGACTGTGGAGTGTGCCTTTGGCCATTTAAAGGGCTGCTGGCGATATCTGTATGGGAAGCTGGACTTAGCCGAAAACAGCATCCCCACGGTTATATCCATAATATTTGTGAAGGGAAGGGTGAAAGCTTCACTCAGGCATGGACCTCCGAGGATCAACACTTGGAGGCTGAATTTGCACAGCTAGAGAGCAGGGCTATAACAGGGGCCCAGCGCGGGGCTGCAAGGATTAGGGATGTCTTGAGGGAGCAATTTGAGGCTGAAAACCAGCAGTGATATCTGGTGCCCTGCCCGGGAGTGAAGTGCAGTAGTTCCAATCTTTAGGAATCAGTGTCTGCTAGGCAGACAAGCAGACTTGCAGTGCCTGTTTATTTCCTGGGCTAAGGAGTCTTTTACTTTATGCAATAATAAAGAATGTTTTCAAAGCCAAAGAATCCATTTATTGAAAAGAAAAAAAATTATTTATTGAAAAGAAACAAGGGGGTGGAGTGGGGAACAGTCCAATCACAGATTTTCCGTATGTCCCGTCTGGTGTGCTGTGCAGTGAGTGCTGCACTTCACGACAGCTATACTGCATGGTGATGGGGGTTGAGTGCAGAGGGTACAGGTCATGGTTTTCAGGGCTGGGTGGTGAAGATACTGGTGTTGGAGGCAGCGGGTGGCGTGAAGAACACGGAAGTTTGGGAAAGTCGGTTGGAGGTGACAGTGGGGCACAACGGAAAGAGTTTTGGGACAAGGGCTGTAGGGGGGGGTGGCATTTGCGGTACTGCTCCTCTTTCTGCATGGCTACCAGCTCCTGGATAGCGTCTGCTTGGCACTCCAGGATGCTTATGAGCCTATCAGTGCTTTGCTGCCGGTGTGCGGTGCTTTGCCACCGGTGCGCTGCGTTTTCCTGGCGGATCCTGCTTTCTCTCTCCCTCCAGTTCTGTGCTTTCTCATTCTCTTTAATAGATTGCCGCATCACTTCTTGCAGCATGTCTTCTTTGCTTTTTCGCGGTCTCTTCCTGAGTCTTTGCAGTCTCTGAGCAGGCAATAAGAGGGACGGCTGAGGTCTCAAGGTTGATGCAGCCGTATAGGCAAAATGCAACATTTAGCAGAAGCAGCATTTTTTATACCAGACAGATTAATGATTCCCCCGCAATTAAGGAGTAGAAAACACACAGGGTCTACACAATAGCATAATTTTCCCGTCCGAAACAGAGCACACACAACCCACGGGAGCCCCAAAATGGTGAGTAAGGGGGACTGATTGTTTCAGGGCTGCACTGTCCTCTGGGTTTCTGTGCCTTGGGGAGAGCCAACAGCTTCAGGGGACACCTACACTGAACACTGTCCCAACATTTTCCACAGGAGTTCATCCTGGACGATATCTCGCTGCTGAGGTGACCTGGGAAGCAAGCAATGCAATGCAGCTTCCACCCTGGCCCACATGCAGCTTGCCTGTGTGCAGCAATGGTCCCCCCACCCCTCGTGGCACAGTGGTGCAGACACGTTAGCCTGGCTGGGACAAGGACCACGGTGGCTCTCCCGATAAACTTGCGCAAGCGCATTGCACACGTTCTGGATGAGACATTCGAGAAGATTACCGAGGCCAATTACCGCGATGTGATAAACCACATCAATGCACTATTCCGCATCAAGGCATGCATGCCTAACCCTCCTCTCCCAAAGAGCCCGCACTGAAAAAATTCCTTCCCGGAAAAAAAAAAAAAACGCTTACCGGGAACCTGCTCTTCTGTTTGTCCTCCACCAAGTACCGGCTGCTGCGACTGGCTACCTTTCTCCTGGCTCGAGAAGAGCTCCTGGCTGCATGGCTCCAGGGATTCCGGGGTGTCTCCATCCGGCCCACCACCATCACCTCCGTTTTCCTCCTCCTCCCCCCACCCACACCAGCTCTGAAATGTCCATGGTGGTGCTCGGAGTGGAGGTGGAGTTAACCCCTAGTATCGCATCCTGCTCTTTGTAGAATCGGCAGGTCGCGGGGGGAGCACCCGAGCGGCCATTTGCGTCGCGGGCTTTGCGGTAGGCACTCCGCAGCTCCTTCACTTTAATCCTGCACTGCAGGGCGTCCCGGTCATGGCCCCTTGCCATCATGTCCTTTGATACCTTCCCGAAGATATCGTAATTCCTATGGCTGGAGCGCAGCTGGGACTGTACAGCTTCCTCCCCCTAAACACTGATGAGGTCCAGCAACTCGCCATTGCTCCATGCTGGGTCTCGCTTGGCACGTGGAGGCATGGTCACCTGGAAAGATTCGCTGATAGCACTCCACACCATGCCGGGCTGAGCAAACAGGAGGCCAGGGCAATAGAGTTTGAACGGATGATCAGAGTGGCTAGAACAGGCATTGTGGGATACTACCGAATAATTCTGGAGGCCATTCACAGCGCATTGGGCGGCCACACTTGTGCCACAGCGCTGCAGCGACAGCGCAATACTTGCTATTCCTCTCGGAGAGGTGGAGTACATGCAGCGCTGCAACCACGGAGATACAGCCCTGCAAATCCCTTGCCAGTGTGGACGGGGAGTGAGTTACAGCGCTGGGGGAGCCTTTACAGTGCTGTAACTCGCAAGTGTAGCCAAGGCCTATGATTTGTTCCCAGTGAATTGTGGAAAAACTTGTTTGTCCTGAGCACAGAGGGGAAACTGTGGGAAAGCACTGGAGGACTATAAGAATGTGAGTGATTCAGCCTGCATCCCTTCTGCAAAGCAGGCAGGTTACCAGTCCAAACAAAAGAGGAACCCGGGCTCTAACCCACACCCCTAGCCAGCCAACAAGCCTGGGGTTAAAGCACCACTAAACTCAACTGAGAGGTCTGTGTGTGGATGGGAGGAGGGTTAGGAGCAATACCTAGCTAAGAGCCCAGAACACATACCCTAAATCAATTTCAAAGTTCCTCTTAAATGAAACTGGTTCAACATTGTGTGTGTAGATAAGCCTTGGTCTCCTGAGGTGCTCCACTCAGTTCTGATGCTATATTGTGGAACATCACAACTGCTAAACACCAAGTGAACATGGGTCTAGCCCACAAGGACGCAAGCAGAATCAGGCCCTATACCTCAATACCCTCATATGCAGGAATACAAAAGACTCATCATTATGGGCTTGATTGTGACAGCTCTTGCTCAGACATGTAGGGTAGTAAAGAAGAATATAGCATCCATATCCACCCCTCCCCCTTACTCTCCTGCTCAAGATTGTGACGCTAGCCACAGGAGAAGGAAAGGAAGACAAAGCGGCTACTTGACTGACATTCTCCATTTCAAGTAAGTGCGTGGTGAGGGGGCAGAAAGTGAAAAGAGCTTTCTCCCTACCCGGCCCTTCACCACTTGCCAGCCGGAGTATCTGGCCGGGCACACTGCAAGGAGTAAGCTGCACCAGGATAAGGAGCAGGAGAAATTTGTGACTGATCCTGGATGGTCTTCAACAACAGATCCACTGTTTTAACCCTCTCTGTTCCTTATGCAGGGCAGATGGTAAAGTTCCAACCTAGCCTTGTATCACTATGTAGAATTGCACTTCTAAGAACCAGCGATGGATAAACATCTATGATTATCACATAATCACATTCTTTTACATTTAAATTAACTTTAACTGATTTTTTTCAAAATAAACCTATTTAAAATTAAATTTAAAATTGACAGCTATGTTAAGTCCTAAACTACATATAATCTATTAAAATCAACTGAATTAAATAACAAAAATAATATTAATCAGTACACATTTGCTGCCAAGTTTTAAAGAAAGTCAAACATTTGAAGTTAATGGCTGAGTCCTGGAAGACCAGTTGTTGAAGTGCTAAACAAGCTTTGGACAGCAATAGCCTTCTCTGCAGGCGCAGAAAGAATATTTTTTATTTCAGTTTATGCAACTAGTTCAGTTCAATGACTATTTCATTCAAAGTTGAAAACCAACTAGGAGTTGGAAGAGCAGGAAAGCTTGTTTTTCTCCTCCAATATATGAATAAAAACTTGTTGAGAAAGATCTACAGGTTCTAAAATCTTGAAGGTCATGGGGACCAGAAATAGGGTTCCTAACTTTCTGATTTTAGAAAATTGAACACCATTGTCCCGCCTCCTGCCCAAAGCCCCACCCCTTATCCAAGCCTCCCCCCCCCCATTAACTCCATTGCCCACTCCCTCTGTCACTCGCTCTCCCCCCACCCTTGCTCACTTTCTCCGGGGTGTGGCAGGGGGTTGGGGCATGGGAGGGGGTGAGAGCTCTGGAAGATGGTCAAGAACATAACCCTATGTTCAGGTGACCCTAAACCTCTGAATGAATGTTAGGGGGGGGTGAGGGCTCCAGCTGGTGGTGCAGGCTCCAGGGTGGGGCCAGAAATGAGAGGTTCAGGGTGCGGGAGGTGGCTCCGGGCTAGGGGAGGTGATTGGGGTGCGAGAGAGGTGAGGGCTCCAGCTGGAGGTGTGGTGCCAGGGAGGAGGGAGTTGGGGCTTGGGAGGGGGAGGTCAGGGCTAAGGCAGGGGTTGGAGTGTGGAGGGGGTTCAGGGTACGGGCTCCAGGAGAGAATTTGGGTGCAGGAGGGGGCTCCGGGCTGTGGCCAAGGGGGTTGGAGTGCA
Organism: Trachemys scripta elegans; assembly: GCF_013100865.1. Taxonomy (NCBI): domain Eukaryota; kingdom Metazoa; phylum Chordata; order Testudines; family Emydidae; genus Trachemys; species Trachemys scripta. The sequence goes on from NC_048299.1 coordinate 88,052,559, forward strand.
GGAGGTTGCTAAGAGCTGGCGCAGGGGGTTGGAGCGTGGAGGGAGTGCAGGCTCAAGGAGGGAATTTGGGTGTGGGCGGGGTCTCAGGGCTGGGGTAGGGGTTCAGGGTGTGGGCTCTGCATGACGCTTACATCAGGTGGCTCCTGGTAACAGCCAGCATGTCCCTCCGGCCCCTAGGTGGAGGCGCGGCCAGGCAACTCCGTGCACTGCCTTCGCCCACAGGCGCCGCCTCCAAGGCTCTCATTGGCAGTGGTTCCCAGCCAAAGGGAGTTGTGGAGTCGGCGCTTGGGGGGCGAGGGGAGGAGAAAGCACACGGAGCCTTCCTGGCCACCCCTGTGCCTAGGGGCCGCAGGACATGCCGGCCGCTTCTGGAAACCATGCAGATCCAGGTAGGGAGCCTGCCTTAGCCCTGCTACACCACTGACTGGACTTTTAACAGCATGGTCAGTGCTGTTGACCAGAGACTCCAGGGTCCCTTTTCAACCAGGCGTTCCGGTCGAAAACTGGACGCCTGGCAAACCCTAACCAGAAACCATGAGTTCAATTTACTAATTAGAGAATACTTCCTTTGTTTAATAAATTAGTTTAAAATTAAATACAAAAGCACCTGATAAACTTTTTTCTCTTATGTATCCAGCACATTTAAGGTAATTTTATTTAACGGATAAAAAATTAAAATTCTGGTTTTATAAATTTTTAACTGATTTTGAATTTCCATCTAAATAAAAGATTGACAAAAATTACAAGTAAAAAGTAACCATCATCTAGTATACAACAAATGCATCATTCATCATTTTCTAACAATTTAAAATGTAGAAATTTGTAATCTGAATAAAAGCTATATGATTGGTTGAATAAATGTGTATGGCTATAGTGTGTCCTCCTGCTTAGCAAAAAGAAGCACCATATTTAGCATAAAGGTTACATTTAATTGCAAATCAACGTGTTTTAATGGTTACCAAACAATGACAATCAACCTTTCTTTAGGAAAATAATTAATAAATTAGAAATACAAAACATGATTAATATCTACGATTTAAATCAAGGTTTCCTGCATGCTCACTTAAATAATGATTAAAACTGATTATTTTAATTACTTTGATTTAAATCAATCTACCCTAATAAGAACTACAGCCACCACCACCACCCCCGTCTCTCCCAAAGTTTATAAGGGTCTTTTTTTTTTTTGTACAACGCCTAGCATGATGCATGACTGGGGCTCTTAGTCAGTACTATAATACAAATAAATAATAAGTCTGAACTATTTTAAGTACCTCCCAGTTACAACAAACCTTTTAAAAAAATTGCAAATAACTGAATAAAACCAATGAAGAGGTCCCTTAAAATACTAGTTAAATTTTTGTGATTAAATTTTGGCACTATGTATAGGTAACTTACTTTCTTCTTAGTGTCTTCATAGCTTCCTACATTTTAATAAAAACTGCTATAACATGCTTTCTTTTTTTACATTTGTATTTTATTTATTTTTTTCCCCAAAAATAAGAACAGAAAACAAAGCAAGAAAAACAAAATAGTAAAGGAATGGGTAGGGAGGGAAAGAAAAGGAAGCTATTATGCTGGTTTGTGGCACAGATATTACAGGCCACACCAAAACCTGGGACCCAAACATTTCTGGATCCAAAGCCTCTCCTTCTTCATTTGACCCATCTCTAGTAGGAACCCTGGCTGACCTGCTAAAACTTTGCCCTTACCACCGATTGAGAAGGTTATTGTTAATCTTTTACACTGATTTCTCCAGTGACTCTATTTCATTTTGTTATGAAGTTAGAAAAGCCATGTGAACAGAGAGCCGTTTGGAGTATGTGTGGTTTTAAGGTGACATGAGGAAATAAAGAACAGTTTCAAAGCTAGGAGTTCCCCCGGGGACAACCAAGGCACAGATGTGCTGTTCATCACATGAAAATGAAAATATAATTGTGAGCCATGTGTTAACAGTTCCATGTTCATAACATTTTAACATCAAAATTTCCTATTATTTGTAACCAGTATGTAACTGAAAGGCCATAAGTTAACAAGTGACCAGCTCATCAAAGATATGACCTGCACATAGACTTTTGAATATCTATACAGGGACAGTTAATCTTTGCCAACAGTGCAAAACATTAAACTTGTGTTTTAGTGATGGCCTCTCATAAGAGGTCTGTGTGTCACCCAGCATGGCGGAGTTAAACTGCTCACTGCTGTTACCTATCTATTCTTCATTAGGGTACTAGCTTCACTGAAGAACACAAGATTATCATGACCTCTGGCGTTTTCCCTGCATTCACTTTGGAAGCAGCATCTTACTAAGCAAAACATGGGGAGACCATGTAGAAGTAGACCAGGTAGAAGCGGCCTGTATAATCATCTCTTTAAAGCGTGCATCCAGCAGGCAGTGGTAAACAGTGAATAACATTAATAAAAGTCACAGACGTGTGAGTAATACTGGTGGCATTTAATGCTCTTCTCACTTATTTACGTGACTCAGAGTCAGACACACTACATTTTTTCAGCATGGAATAAACAAACTCATCAAAATCTTCCTTGCAGCACAACCCAAAATGTTCTAAATTACAGTCTCTTCCCACCCAAAGCATGAATTAAAAGCAACGAAAAGCTAGCAAACTTTCTTCTGAACCGAACAGAAAAAGCCCAGAGCAAATCTTCTCCAAGACAGAAACATGAAACCCACCAAGGGTAGAGGTTAGAGCTGAGCGGCCTGTGGAAATGTACCCCTGATTCTTTTCTTCAAAGAAGCCTGTGTATTTCTCAAACCTTGCTTCTTAGAAACCTTTTGCACATACAGTACTTATGTGTAAACAGTCAAGTTCAGTCGCGCCTCATTCTCTGGAAAATGTGTGTCACAATTAAATGTAATGGGCAAAGCATTCCCATTATATAATTCAGGAGGGGAGGAAAAATATCAGCCATTTCCTAAATTAGTTCATTCAATAGTTTCCCCCCTGGAAGCCTTTGAAGTGTCTATCCGTTTGAATTTTAAAAAGAAAAAGAAACAAGAGGAAGGAGGAAGGTCCTGAAATGAACTGAGGCATGCACAGAAGGTTGTCTGGTATGACTTAAACAGCTAAATGAAAAACCGTATATATGGTCTGTATATATATTTTTAAAATAAATTTACAAGCAGTCCCTGGAGATTGCTAAATTTAGTCTTTCTAAACACTTTACTGTGTCATCAAAGTTCCCTTCCAGGTTTTTCAGTTTGTTGCAGGGAGGGAAAGAGTGGGGTTTATTAAACAAAAGAAAAATAAACTTAAGTCCCAACTGGAAATACATGAAACAGCTCTATGACAAAGCATCTTCCCAACTTAACAGAAGTCCATGCAACCTGGGATAAAACCAAATTGCTTTGTACACTGCACAAATCCTTGTACATTTGATCTCACAAACACTGCTCACTAGCATGGATAGCCTCATAAGTAAATGCACATGCTAGTAAGCGCTGCAGTCACAATTATTGACTGTGAGGAAGATCCTTTGTGATTATGTTAACACCTTCAGTTTGGCCATCACCATTGCCAGGACACAGACACAGAGAATGGTGTTTCAAATTAAAACAGACACTAATACCAAGAAAGTCAGTCAGCACGTACACAGTGGAAAATCAAATTTCAAAAATATCCACATAAATCTCTTGCAGTCTATATCCCAGTCAGACATCTCTTTATATATAAACATGGCATAAAACTAGAACTGGTCGGAAAATAGGTTCTGTCTACTCACCCAGAAAATTTTGACTTTTCAGAAAAAAATCCAAAACCTAAATATTTCAGCCAAAATCAAAAATATATTGATTTGGAAATGCCACTGTGCTGCCTCATGCGAGTTGTCATTCAGGTGCCTCGTGCTCCCATTCTCCTCTATTGGCCAGGTTCCCTGGTTAGACTACATCTTCCATGATGCACCATAGTCTTCCTAGGGAACAGGAAGTGCATCATGGGAGATGTAGTCCAGCCAAGAAGCCCAGCCCATAGAAGAGCGAGTGGACACAAGGCACCATGTCACATATCTGAATCAAAATATTCCAGAAACTTTTCTGGCTGTCAAGTGTTCCATTTTTCAATGAAAAATTTAAATTTTCTTTGGAAAGCAGATGCTTTCATTTGGCCAAAACTGCAATTTTTTACAAAAACAATTTTGACAGAAAATTTTAACTGACCTACATAAAACCCAGCCAAATCATTTTCACTAAATAAAATAAATAAAAATACATTATTTATAATGATCAATTTAACACTTTGACATTGATTAAGACAGTATCTAGAGATATTTATCACTTGGGAATTTAGTTACATTATTTTCCTGTGTGCAGCCCAGTTAGCCTCATAAATAAATGTACATTAAATTAATGGGAGTCTTCCCACTGATTTCATTGAATTCTGGATCAGGACCTTACTGCACAGGTTAAGAGTATTGCCTTTGTAGCAACATACCAACTGCATTCTTTAGGCCAAATTCATCTCTGTTGTCATTTCAGTGAGCTCAGCAGAATAACACTAGACAGGAATGCAAACCTTTGAATTGTTTAAATGAGTGTATAACGCTTAATTAGGAAGTTTCCCATTTTTATTATAGTTACAGTTAATTACAATTTAAGCTCATGCAATTACATGTTTTTGTGAACTGCCCATTGGCATGGCATCTGGGCCCCAAAACAACTTAAACCAACATCACACGTGCAAAGCTGGAGCAGAAGTACAGCACGTAGCAGTGAGGTGACAAGTATTACACAGTCCTTGCAGCTAATTTCTACTAGATCAGCCACTTAGAAAAAAGGGAAGTGGTGTACTGAAGCTTTCTTTAGCCTTCAACAAAACTGTACATCTTACATGTTTTAATTTCCTCTATGCTGCTTCCCAGTGAATATGTACATGCACAAACAGCAGCAGCAGAGGGACTGAATGTCTGAAGACTAAATGAGCTTCATAAACATCAAGACCGTGGGCACCATCAGAACTCTTATTTTACATTTTAAAACCAATTACCACTGTAATTCTGAAAACAAGGAAACAAATTTTAATGAAAAAAAGTCATCAATAAGGGCTAATTTCTCCCTAACTTTTATGTTCATAGCTAGTTTATGCAGTTAGTTAACGTTTATATTTTGCGCCCCTGCTCTCCCTCTGAAACTTGGACTCTTCTATGTAGTCACACAGTATACTGTCAGGTTCAAAATATGACAGCACCTCTAGCCCCCGTCAATTCACCCTGCCCATTTCTTCTCTCCCCCCCACCCCAAAAAAACAAAACAAAAAACAAAAAGTGTTTAAATAATGGAAAGGTTTGCACACAAACCAAAATAAGACAACAAAATTCAGAGATAAGACTAACTGTATCCTCAGTTGAACTGGCTCCACAAAACAGAAATATGTAAGATCAGTGTGTGAGGTTGTGTACCACATGTATTATAATACTTCCTTTATGATAATTTCCGCCTGAACTGCGAATTCCTTGCAAAAAAAGGTGAATCATATTGTTCAGCAAATATTTTTTTGTCTCCACTGATTTTATATTGTCATGGGTTGGGCTACACCTCATTGAAACTGCTCTCAAAAATAAAGTCCTTCATTTAGGACAGTTATAAGAAGCCATTAAGCTCCTTAATGGGATCAGAAAGCAGAAACAAAAGGGACCGCCCACCAAAACACTGGCATATGTCATCACCCAAACCAAAGGCACTTGTTAGGCAGGAATTTCAACTATGTGGGCAGAGGGGCTTCACTGAGTATTGTTTTAGCAGAAGGGTGTGCTCTATGCTTAGGGTTACCATACGTCCAGATTTTCCCGGACATGTCCGGCTTTTGGGGGCTCAAATCCCCGTCCGGGGGGAAATCCCCAAAAGCCGGGCATGTCCGGGAAAATCGGGAGGGAGGGAGGGCTCGGCCGGGGCCTCTTTGGCTGGGGTCGGCGGTGCGGGGCCGGGGTCGGGCCGGGGNCTGAACTCATTATAACAGATGTGTGCCTATAATATCAGACCATTATGCTGGAAAACTCTCTGGGCAGGAAGCTTGTCTTGGTGACTCCTACAGCACCAGGCACACAGATTGTCATTAACAAATAAAAAAACAGTACTACAAAAATCTACATGCCTTTTACTATATTTTAGCTGCAGTTTAATGAACTGTAAACTAGTTTCTGTCCTTCTGTATCACTAGTTAAAAAATGCATTAAAAGAGCATTTTTTGCAAACATTAAACATGATGTTTAAATATTATAATATGTCAGAGTTTATTCTGATTGTTAAGCAATTATTATACCAGGTTATGTTTAACATTTCACTTCCGTGCTGCTTGTTCCACGGATTAGGTGTTTGCACAACAACCACCAGGCTTAGAAATACAATTCACAGTTTATGTTTCTTGACTTGTGAACTGAGAGAGATGCTCAGTAAAGTGGTTGCACTCTACAGTTAAAATTCATCTCTAAAACCCATACATAAGGGGTGTATAGGTTTTGTGATGGTTTTCTGCACAGAAATGAGTTTTACCCCTTAATAAAAATAGAGGACCAAGTTAAAGCACTTTTTAATCTTCCCAGTACACAGTTTTCAAGTTGAATTTAGCTTTGGCCAGTGGATTTTGCAAATTCTAAGGGCATGGCTACACTTGCAGATGTAGAGCGCTGAGAGTTAAACTGGCCTTCGGAGACAGAAGCAGGGAAAACACTGCTGTGTGTTTACACTGTCAGCTGCAACGCACTGGTGTGGCCACATTAGCAGCTCTTTGCAATGCCACAAAGAGCAGTGCATTGTGGTAGCTATCCCAGTGTGCAAGTGGTTGCAACATGCTTTTCAAATTGGGCGGGGGAAAGTGGAGTGTGACAGGGAATGTGTTGTGTGTATGTGGGGGGAGAGACAGTGTGTTTTGGGGGGCTGAGAGTGTGTCAGCATGCTGTCTTGTAAGTTCAGACAGCAGCAGATCCCCCCCCCACACACACACACACTCACAACAGCAGCATTCCACACTAATGGTTTGCTTTGTCCTGGAGCAGATAAGCATGCCAGCTGTCAGAAATGGAGCTTTGAAAGGGGATATCCGCATGCCTGCAGCCGATTTCAAAACAATGAGAAGAGTGGCCACTTGACTTCAGGGGATTATGGGATGTTTCCAGAGGCCAATCACAGCGCAGTAATGCAACACCTTGTCCACACTGATGCCCGGGCATTTTAGCCGGGGCGCAGCAAGCTTTATGCTTCTCATGGAGGTGGATTACCAGGAACGCTCCAGCTGCAGAGTCCAGGCGCTCTACATGCCTTGCCAGTGTGGACACATCGGGAATTAGGGCACCCGGGACTGCTTTAATGCGCTTTAACTTGCAAGTGTAGCCAAGCCCTAAGTCTGAAGATAAAACCTTTTTGAAAATCAACTTCAGAATTTAGGAAAGTCATCACTAGGGATATTTTATTTATCTTGCAGAAAATCTGTAGGTCTGTTATTTATTTTATGCAGTGTTGTAGCTGTGTCAATCCTAGGCTATTAGAGACACAACATTGGTGATCTTTTATTGGACCAACTTCTATTGGTGAGAGAGACAAGCTTTTGTGCTTACACAGAGCTCTTCTTCAGGTCTGGAAAACAAGGTTCCCCAAAGCTTGGTCTCTCGCCAACAGAAGTTGGTTCACTAAAAGGCATTACCACAGCCACCATTTCTCTCTGTTATTTATTTTAAGAATCAAAGGAAATATAGTATCAGAACTTACCCATCGCAAATTTCTTTTATTATTGCAGACAGTGGTTTTTTCTGATTAAAAAAAGAAGGAAAATTCACTGTTAGAACATCACATCAGAGCAATTAAATAAACATTTTAATTATTTCACTGGTTCAGTTCAATAATGCAAGCTAGTAGTACTCAGTTTTGCTTACTTTTTAATATTTAGCTTGATAACATTAAGAATTTTTTGGGTGTTCCGGGCAGCAAATTCACAAAAACATTATTGCTACACATTAGCGTGATTATCTTTTTGTCATACTGTTTAGCATTAGTTGTCAAGATACATTTTACCACCTTTACTCCTACAGCATCAACCAGGCTTGTGCGGGGCTGGGGAAAATGAAGAGGTCTTCTATAAACACTGCATCTCATGGCCCAGCAAAAGCAGAAAGTTCAGATTTCAGCATGAGCATTTTTCAGGAATGATGCATGAAGCAAGCAGTAAACAGTTTGATATTTTTTAGGCTATGTTTGTTGCTTCCAGATATCAGCCATGTGTGATGACAAAACTACATTTTGATTAGGAAATTCAGAGAACAGAACATAATGTTTTCTGCAATGCTCCCTCCTAAATACATATTGCTTTCTCCAATAAACATCCGCTGAAAAGCAGTAAGATTCCAGTTGTGTGAACTCTGCTTTGTCGTAAATATGCAACTCAACCATTTTGTGTGTTGCCACATAGCTGACTACAGTGGGTTTTCTTCCTTCAAATCCCCAAATAGAAGGAACACTATCTAGTATGGAGATGTTGCAACACCCTGAATGCTGTTATAAACATAGCACATGTGTTTCCCTAGAGGAAACAGCATTGTCTGGAAGAAAATAAGTCTTTGTCACTTGGAGAAAGGGGACACAACTCACTTCTTGAACACTACCATTCCTCACCTCCTCATTACTGGCTGGCTGCACAGAGTACAGCATCAGCTGCTGCTTCTGAAAAAAAAGACTGTGGGTAAAATTTTCAAAAGCACCCAAGAGACTTAGCAGCGTAAGTCCCACTTACTTTCAATGACTGAAGGTATGTCTACAATACCAATTTTTTTCTGACACAACTTGCACCAGCATAAAGCCACTGCACTTAGTATATTGCTTGTGCGCATGCATACTTCACTCCCTGTGTCACACTGCACATACTCACCAGGAGTGTTTGTGTTGATGGGCAGTGCAGGACAACTCACCATCATCCAATGCACTGTCTTTTGGGAAGTTTTATGGTGGGAAGAAATGAGTTGTGCAGGGGTGACTGCAACTTTCTCCACCTGGACTAGATGACCTCCTGAGGTCCCTTCCAACCCTGATATTCTATGAATGCCATCTCTATCCCATAATTTTCATACTCAAACCCAAGTGGGACTTGTCACTTTCCACCATCTCTAATAGAATCATGGAGCCTGCACTATTGTTCTGAATGTTGCAAGCACAGGACGCACAATCCTCGAGTACTTGCAGAGCCACAAGGAACATGATCATTTCCTGAAGGGCAGATTGCTGGAGGACAATTCAAGGTTGCTGGGACGTTCACAGAGCAGCTGCAAATGGCGGAGTGCTGCTTCTAGGCCCGAGAAATGAGCACCGACTGGTGGAATTGCATCGTAATGCCGGTTTGGGACGAGTATGGTTGCAGAACATTTGGGATGTGCAAGGCAACATACCTGGATCTGAGTATTGCTCTTGCCCCAGACCTCCAGCACAGGAACACCAGAATGAAAGCTGCACTGATAGTGGAGAAGCAAGTGATGACTTCACCGTGGAAACTTCCAAAGCCAAAAGTCAGTGGGAAATCATTTTGGAATTGGAAAATCCATTGTGGAGACCATTGTCATGCAAGTATACAGGACCATTAATCATCTCCTGCTACAAAGGACTGTGAGTCTCAGCAACATGCAGGACATAGTGGATGGATTTGCGGCTATGGGACTCCCAAACTGTAGTGGAGGAATAGATGTCATGCATATCCCTATTTTGGCACCAGACCACCTTGCCACAGAGAACATCAACAGAAAGGGCCATTTTCCTATGGTTATGCAAGCACTGGTGGATTACTGGGTAGGCTTCACTAACCTCAACATTGGCTGGTCAGGGAAGGTGCATGATGCTCACACCTTTAAGAATACCGGGCTGTTCAGAAAGCTGCAAGCAGGGACTTTCTTTCCATACCGGCGAGGTACTATTGGCAATGTTAAAATGCCAGTAGTGATCGCAGGGGCCCCAGCCTACCCCTTACTCCCCTGGTTCATGAAGCTGTGCACCAGCCACCTCGATAGCACCAAGATTCATCTACTGTCTCAGAAGGTGCAGAATGACAGTTGGATGTGCTGTTGGTAGATTGAAGGGATGCAGGCATTGTTTACTCACAAGATTGGATCTGTTAGAAAATATCCCAGTGGTTATAGCTGTCTTCTGCATCCTGCATCGTATCTGTGAAGCAAAAGGGGAAACGTTTCTGCTGGGGTGGACGGAGGAGGTGGAGTGGCTCTCTGCTGAGTTTTAGCAGCCAGACACAAGGGTTATCAGAAAAGCTCAACATGGAGCAGTACAACTCAGAGAGGCTTTGAAAGAGCACTTTAACAGCGAGCCACACTAATGTATTGTGGAGTATTGTGCTCTACCTGCAGTGTGGGGGCTTGTTAGGAATGGTGTTTGGTGTACATTTGTGAATAGAACACTGACAATGCACCTAGTCATTCTGTGGTGCTTGCTGTCCATTTATGATTATTACACTGTGTTTGTCACGAAGCCTCTGAATTGTGTCACACTGTCCAGAAACAAGTCAGTGGGTGCTTTCACTACTGCCAGTCATTCCGCAGCATATGTTGTGAACTAATAAAGATGAATTATTTTCCAAGCAATAGAGTAACGAAAACATTTAAAAAAATTCTGTGCAAGTGTAACTCTGACAGACCCCGGTCGTCGGCAGGTGGGATTGAACCTGGGACCTCTGGAGCTTAGTGCATGAGCCTCTACTGTATGAGCTAAAAGCCAACTGGCTGTTAGCTAAGGCTGTAGAGCAGACTCATTTTAGATCTCTGTCTAAGTGGTCTCGGTGCCACTAGATGGGACAGAACACCACACCCAGAAGGTGTGTGGGTTATACAAGTTAAAAGCAAATACATTAAAATCTTAATAAATGTATAGAACAGAGCTTAAAGAAGGGGAAGGAACATTCATGTCCATTTTTATCTACACATACATCATATGTGGCTCCCACAGGTCAATATATGTGAAGATGTGGTTGTCTTTAATGTCCGCCAGCGTGCAGTGGTAGAGATAGGGATGCGGCCCTGGATGCTGTGTACAAAGTTGTGGGGAGGGGTGTGTAGGGAGATGCTTTATTATAGTTCTCCATGAACTGCAAAGGGAGGCAAGCCTGTGACTGTTGAGCCTCTAGGTTCACATGAGTCTTCAGCATCTGCATTTGCTGCTGGAGAAGCCCCATTATGTCTTGGTGCATCTTCCTCTCCTCTTCTTGATGGGACTCCTGGGCCTTTCTCCATACAGTCTGCAATATTCACTCTGTAGGCCCTCTGTTCACAGTCTGATGCAGCACTGGCTTGTAGGATCTTGTTGAACATGTCAGCCCTCTTTTTTCTCCTCCTTATCATGCGTTTTACGGGTGTGGAGGGGGAACCCCTCAAGGCCACAATGGCAACAGCTATAGATAAAGCACACAGAGCTAACACTGTCAGTATAATCCCAATGGAAAGGGAAAGTTAAGATTCAGTACTCCCTTCCCTTGCTCCCCTAAAGTTTTAAACAAGACATGCTTATTGACACTTCTGCTTCGGACTGCTTCTGCATACCACCACTCACAGCACCAGCCATGGTGAGTATGGCCTGTCGGGGGTGAGGGAAATGAGGAGGGAGTTGGTCAATTGCATGAAACTATGATATAGGGCAATGGCACTGAATACTGGCACCATTTTCCACAAGCAATGGTGATTTTAGTTGGTATCTCACTCCTGAGGATAACGAAGGTGCAGAGAGCACAGCTGGTGGTGGTGTCCTGAAGCCAACCAGGACCCATATGCCGTTAGCCTATTTATTGCAATGTTGCTAGCTGAAGTTACCATTGATTGGCATGGAAAAGTGTCCTGCTGCGGAAGAAATAAGGCTGCCATCCCTAGAATCCTTCGGAAGAGGATTGCAGAGCACCCCCGTGAAAATTGCATTGATATCTCTCAGGAGGACTCAAGGGACATCCCTGTGTATGTAAACAATCTGCTCCACACGGCCCTTCTACCTAACCCTACAGAGAATGAAAAGAAAGTAACTCTACCTCTCTTTGTTGCACTGCTACCTCTTCTAGTACAAGTAAATGAATGAAAAGTCGCTAGATGTGTCCTGTTAAGTTGGGGGTGCAATCAAACATCACTGCAATGGAAAATACATTCACACACTTACCCAAGGTTCCTTCCCCTACATCAGGCTCACCCATGCTCAAATGCCGGGACTGACTGCACTGTGGTGGAGTCTCAAACAGGTCCTGGCTTGCGGCATAGCTGGACCCCCTGGTCATACATCCTCTATCCTATTCCTCTTCCACTTCTTCCTCTTCACTGTTTATGCCATGGGCCTGTGACTTGGGCTCCTCAGAGGTACCCACAGTGGACTGCAGCATGGTTATACTTTCTCCGCCAAGTATGGCATGCAGCTCTTCGTACAAGTGGCAGGTCTGTGGCTCGGCACTGGATCGACTGTTCGCCTCCCTGGCCTTCTGATATGCCTTCACTTTCATGCGGCACTGCTGCTGGTCCTTCTCCTGCATCCCCTGTTGTACCCCTTCTCCTGCATCCCCTATGCAATCTGCTCACAGAAGTCCACATTTCTATGACTGGTCCATAGCTGTGCTTGTACAGCCTCTTCTGCTCACAGGCCCAGGAGATCCAGTATCTCCTGTCTATTCCAGACTGGAGCATGTCTGGAGTTGACATGGTCAGTTGGGCAGTTGCGCATAACAGTGGAGACCTGCTAGGTGTGCTCACCAAGCTAGACAATCAGGAAAAGTCATTTAAAAAATTCGTATGGTTTTAAATGGTGGGGCAGGAAGGGCGTGAAGGTGAAGGGGTGAAGCTTTCAGGCTCCATGACCCTTGGCAGTGGAGTTCACAGGTGTGACCAGAGAGGTCACTGTTGGGCACTGGTGGACAGTTTCTCTAGGACTGTTAGAGTTGACATAAGTACTGCAGTGTCTACATCCACACTGTGTTGACCTCAATATATTGACCCTGGCTCAACACTGCTTGAGGAGTAATGCAGAGTTTATATCAGTGGGAGACAAATTTAAGTGTAAACACATGCACAACTAGGTAGACACAAGGTGGTTTACGTCGATCTAACTTTGTAGTGTAGACCAGGCCTTAGGCTCCTATACATCTAAAAGCTTGTCTACACACAAAAGTTGTATTAGTATAGTTGAAGCAGTACAGCCCCCTAGTGTGGTCATATATTGGTATAAAGATGTCAACCTTAAAATTTAGGTCAACAAAGCAAGGTCAGTCAGGGGTGTGAAAAATCCACACCCTTGAGCACCGCAGCTATGCTGAGGAGCTAGGTCAATGGAAAAATGGTTCCATCTGCCTTGCTATTGTCACTCAGGGAGGTGGTATTCCCACACCAACAAAGAGACCCCTTTTGTTGGATAGGCTGTGTCTACAATACAAGGTTACGCCTACATAGCTATGCTAGAATAGTCTCCGTAGTCATGCCCATAGTTTTGCCTGTCTGGGAAGGGGAATAAGCTACACCAGCCTAAGGTGCCTTTATATAAGTACAGCTGCATTCACACTAGGATCAGGGGGTAGCTGTGTTAGTCTGTATCCACAAAAACAACAAGGAGTCCAGTGGCCCCTTAAAGACTAACAGATTTATTTGGGCATAAGCTTTCGTGGGTAAAAAAAACGCTTCTTCAGATGGACACTAGGAGTTGCAGTCAGATAGCTATTTAGTTTTGTTTTTTTAAAAGACCCATAAATGAAATAGTTATACAAGTACAAATAACATCTGTAGACCAGGCCAAAGTCACTTTTGAAAGTGGGGCTTTTGTCTTTGAAAGTTTTACCCTACCAGGTTTCACCTGCCCTTCCCACCATCTCGAACAGTCAACTAAGGGCACAGGACTTTACATATGCGATACTCTCGCTTATTCCTCCATGAATTTATCTAGTTCTTTTTTGAACCCTGTTATAGTCTTGGCCTTCACAACATCCTCTGGCAAAGAGTTCCACAGTTTGATGGTGCGTTGTCTGAAGAAATACTTCCTTTTATTTGTTTTAAATCTGCTGCCTATTAATTTCATTTGGTGACCCCTAATTCTTGTGTTATGAGAAGGAGTAAATAGCACTTCCTTATTTACTTTCTCTACACCAGTCATGATTTTATGGACCTCAATCAGATCTCTCCTTAGTTGTCTCTTTTCCAAGCTGAAAAGTCCCCGTTTTATTAACCTACAATTTCTATAATAATATCTGTAATATAATCTACAATATGTATTATATTCTCCATACTCACTTGGTTGCATGAAATAATTTGATACTTGAAACTCAAAACTTAAGAAAATAAAGGGGCAACAAGAACTTTAAGTAGCGGTTAAAAAGGAAGGCACGACAATCTAAAATTTAAAAAGCTGATACAAATCGCCCTTCAGGCTTCTGCCACAGCGGGGGGAAGGAGCATTATTATAACACTGAAATCACTCAATGGAACTTAGTTAACCATAATGAATCAATAAATGGGACCCTTCTGGGACACACATTTTATCTTATGTTTTAGCCACTATCTAGCATTTACAGTAATTTGATACGTACTAGTAAAAGGGGCTTTACAAATTAACAACTTTACAATAAAAACTATTGAGATCCTAATTATCCTTGCATCCTTCCCCTGAGGTGCCTTCCCTATGAATAACTCTGTGGACAAAATTCCTTTCCCCATTTCATACTATAGACTGTGACCAGTGCAAATGTTCACAGATGTAAGCAATAGGTTGTTTAAAAACATGTGACGGCTGCCACAACTCCCTCTGTGAAATCGCTTCAGTAGAGTTACATAATTCATGACTGCAGAGAAGACTTTGGCAGACAACACATCAAAAGTGTCATGCAAATACTACAACGCACACTGCACAGAAGACATTCCTCTACCAACAAAGGAGTTATTTTCTTTGAAATGACAGATGGGTTAGCAAGTAACTTCACTGTTCTCTCCCAAGAATCCCTTAATGTCAAGATTCCTCAGGAGCCTTGCTATTAAGTGCCGTATGAAGAATCTCTATACTTGGACCAACATTTACAAGACAGCATTATTTAATGTATGTAGAGTACTTTGTGATAGACAACAAGTAGAAGCTATCTTGGTTAAAAATAAATAAATAAATAAAAACTATGAAAGAGGAGATAAAAGGCTCCTCTCCTCTCTCCAGAATCAATCTATTTCCCAGGCTATTCTAGTGCAACAGTTTGCTAGTCTAGCTGCAAATATTTACCTGGGGGGGAATCAATGTTTTTTTTCGATTATTTTTATCCCAACCCAACTCCAGAATCAGTTTTATTGTATTCAAATATAACTTTTATTGGACTTACAGTTCTGAAAACCAAATGTGTTGCGGGAGTGGAGGCGGGTTTAACCACCGCTTACAAGGACATTGCCCAAAATCTATATTCTGTACAAATTCTATAGTAGGAGCAACATTTTGTATCACTGTTTGGTTCATTTTAGCTTTTGGCCTCTCTGGCCTTGCCTTCACTGATGTCTTTAGGCACGTGTTAGCTCACACATGTAACAAACCTAATATGAACAAGGCAAACTGTAGTTTTAACATGTTTTAACTTGTCAAGGTCAACTTTCATCCCCCTTCCCCAAGGGTCTATACCAACCAGCTCACATATGAAAACTACAACTGTCTTGTATATGCTATAATTTTAACACCTTGGTTAACATGTTAGGAAAAAGGCGTCTTTTAAACCCAGGTAAGAGCCTGGGTTAATTGTGCAGTGAAGACATACCCTCGATTGGATAGATATAGCATCCACAAATGGGTTTCCACTCAGGCCAACGTTGAACTACATCTCTCTTCTACAGTTCAGCATTAGCCCGTTTGTATCACTTTTGCCCTTGTTGTCTTTGTTCTTGGGATAGACTAGGAACTTCGGTTTCCCTGGCTGACACCATTCAGCACAGAAAGCAAAGGAAAGCCTAAACACCACTCTCCTGTTAAGTAATATTGAAGCCTATCCCAGGGAAACAACAGACGCCACACATCTGGTTAAGAAAAGACATCACAAAAACAGGAAAACATAGTTCACTGTTGATCTGTACATCTGTCGGAAAATAAAATCTCAAGATGGTGAATACAGCATTCTGTTAATTATGAACACTGCTACTGCTAACAAATCTTTTGGTGTTTAAGACATTTTTGGTTATTGTAATGCAGGAAAGGCTTATTCTCCCTCATTCCCATTAATACAAGCTCCACACATCACTGTCACATAACTGGGACTATAGATACAGAGGTTTAGTACTTTGGCGACTGGGACTCAGGGGACCTGGATCTTCAATCCTCTGCTTTGCTACAAACTTCCTATGAGACACTGAGCAAGTCTGTACCTCAGTGCCTCATACGTAAAATGAGGACAAGAAGTACTTCACTCTTCACAGGGGTCTCACATTAGGGGAGACATTCAGATACTACAGTAATGGAGGCAATATGTGTAACTGAGATAGATATTTGAAGGAACAGAGTACATTTCCTTTTGCCCAGGGGTTCTCAAACTGGGGGTCGGGAACCCTGAGGGGTTTGCAAGATTATTTCATGGCGGGTCGTGAGCTGTCAGCCTCCACCCCAAACTCCGCTTTGCCTCCAGCATTTATAATCGTGTTTAATATATTTAAAAGTGTTTTTCATTGGGGGGGGGGTTTGCACTCAGAGACTTGCTATGTGAAAGGGATCACCAGTACGAAAGTTTGAAAACCACTGCTCTTGCCTTTCATTTTGACCTGTAAGTCAGCCAGCTTCCCATACCCCGCCGAAAAATGCACTCTCCACTTCTTTATCTCTGCTTCATTAGAAATGAGCATCACCCCCAGATCATCTGCATTAGGGTGATGAAGAAGAAACCAAATCTCATCCTTCTCTCCAGAAGCCAAACATATTACAAAACAAAACACTCAAAACACAGAAGGATGAACTCCTTGCTCCAAATCTTGATCCCCTATCAGACCACAAAATGCCCTCACTGGCTTCTCAAGCACCCTGCTGCCATGTACCTAAGGGATGATAGGGAAAACATTTAAATAGCCAAGTAAGATATACCTGAGTGAGTTATAGCACTAGTCTCCCTATTACGTAAGTATGCACTACAGAATTATACTGTAGTTACAAATGCTACTTTAATAAATTACAAAGTGGTGAGGAAATAGCTCCCAATTACAAATTGGGGGGAGGGATAGCTCAGTGGTCTGAGCATTGGCCTGCTAAACCCAGGGTTGTGAGTTCAGTCCTTGAAGGGGCCATTTACGGATCTGGGGCAAAAATCTGTCTGGAGATTAGTCCTGCTTTGAGCAGGGGGTTGGACTAGATGACCTCCTGCAGTCCCTTACAACCAGGGCCAGCTCCAGCCGACCAAGCACATGCTTGGGGTGGTGGGGTGCGCTCAGGGTTTTTGTTTTTTGGGGGGGGG